>NW_017670287.1:664205-669412 GCF_001879085.1 Nicotiana attenuata
AGAGAGGGTCGCAATAGCTTTTACCCGATTTTGGGTCGGGATCGAATCCACAGAGAGCTAGGATTGGAGTCGAGTATCTATCTAGCTTAGGATTGCGTGTGTGTTCTTATTTGGTCTTTTAGTAATTTTTGGGGTTTTCTTTATATTCTACTATTATCAAACTACTAATTGAAATTGCAACTAGATTAAGCTAAGAGTAAATTGCTACAAGTTGTATCTAATAGTTTAAAGGGCACTAGGGTAGTGACCTTTACCTAGGTGGCTAATTGACGGGTAATGCATCTAAGGCACGATTCACATGATTGGGGAAATATGTTATAACCGTTGCTCAATACTACCCACTCTACACCTCTCGGTAGAAAGAGTGGTTTTGCCCAATTGACTCTCTCGAGACCAATTGGGTATGCATATTTGCCCAAGCAACTAGGGTTCAAGTCGGGTAATTACTCTCTCAAGGTTTAACCCTTTAATTAGGACTATCAAATCTCTTGAGTCCATCCCAATTCCTTGTTGGGTCAATTTTGGAGACTTAGGCTCTCTTTCTCAAGAAGAGCCTAGGTCAACTTAGCACAAACTAGTGTTTGCAACCACTAATTCATAAATTAAACCATAAAATTGACCTAAATAACAAACACCCATAATCAATCTAACCTTAAATCTCAACACCCATCAATTACCCACACTAGGGTTGAGACACAACCCTAGCTAATGGGTCTAGCTACTCATGCTTGAAGAGAAAATCAAAGAAATAGATGAAGAGAAAGACATAATATTAAATTACTGAAGTAAAGATAATGATTCAATTGCTAAAACTATGTTAAGGTGCCCAAAATGGCTACAAAATAGCTTCTCACGAGCACAGCTAATGTCTGATAATAACTGGTTACCCTAAAAATGGAATAATGTTCTATTTATATTAAGCTGGAAAAACTGGACAAAAATACCCCTGCGGGGTCAGTGCGGGACCGCACAAAATGGTGTGCGGCTGCACTAGGCTCTTGGACTTGAAATCTTTGCTCTCTGAACTCAGGCTCCACGGACCGCGCAGAATGGACCGCGGCCGCGGAGGTTTCTAATGCGGTCCGCACAAACATGACCGCGGACCGCGCTAGCTTGAACCTTGGCAAATTACATCTCTCTGATATTCTCTTCCGCGGACCGCACATAATGGTAGTGCAGCCGCGGAGCCTTCAGTGCGGACCGCGCAATCTCCACTGCGGCCGCTCTGCTTTGACACTTGATTTACCAGTCTCTGAATCTCCCTAGTGCGGACCGCACAAAGTGTAGTGCGGCCGCACTAGGCCTGTTTGTCCTGAGTTTGCCTTGTCTTTGGTACTTGTGCAGATTTCACTCCTTTTGAGCCGATCTTTGACATCTCGTCACTTTGTTGGTCAAACGTGCAATCAAGCACAACTTATGAGCCTTTTGTGACTATTTTGTATGAATTTATGATCAAAGCGTAAGCAAGAATGAGCATGAAACACATCAAAATCCCTAGTTATCAACTCCCTCAAACTTAAGCTTTTGCTTGTCCTCAAGCAAACAAAATAAGACCCACCCCTTGAGGTAAAATCCAAGAATATTCAACTATCCTAAAGTAACCTCAACTAGCATCAATTGGTACTAACAATTGCCCTCGACACACATGAGTCATTGACAATATTTAACCTTTGATAAACCATGGATCAAGTGCAACACAAGAGCATCAAGGGTTGACTCAATACATCAAAGAACTCTTTTCAATTACTTTGGTCATTGTGGAACCCAAACTCGCATATCCTCAACTCTCCCTAAGCAAACCTCACCTTTAGAATAGTGGCACACAAAACGAGGTTAATGGGAATTCACTTATCTCTCTCAAGGAAAGGTCACAAGTCCGGCTCTAGGTACCATATGCTTGCCCCTTATGTAAGTATCCACTAATGTAAGCTTCATTCAACTCAAGATCATATAGGGCTTTTGTGGAGCCATTGCGAAGGCTTTTGGTTTAGGGTAGGTCATGTTTTTGTTCAAGTGGGTTCCATCTTCCCTTAAGCACTTCTTTTGATTCATTTGGCACAATTCACTTGACTCTTTGAGTCATTTCACTTCTTTCTAAGGGGTTAGAGAGACACATTGTCACTCTTTCTTATGCGTTTCAAACCTTTTCTCCTTTTTCAACTTTCCACACCCTTCTTTCTTTTTCATTGCTTTTCTTGAATCCCTTTTTATTCTTTTTCACATTGAACTTTCTTTTTGCCTTTTTGCTTTTCTTTTTCATTGCTTTCCTTTTCTTCACTTTTGTGCCTTTTTACCACTTTGTTGCAATCCTCGTCTCTCCCCCCAAACTTATACTTTTTCCATGTGCTAAAGGAAAGATTCGGGTGCCAAGAGAGGGTATCTTTTAGAACGGGTATAGGCTTGTATCATGGTTCTTGAAAGAAAAAGGTCTAAGGCTCAAAAGGGTTAACTAGGGATCTTATAATTGGTAGGCTATGGAATTGTTCAATCTATCATTTGGATCAAGGAGAGCCTATAATCACGTCTCAAGTCAAAATTCACTTAGGATTTCGCCTCAACAAACATTCAGGGCAAGTTCTAGACCATTGGCTCGGGACTTGGACTCGCAATTCAATTACTCACCACACACACTAAGGGATTGCTAAAGATATAGAGTCGGGGGCCCACAACGACCTTAGATACGATTTGAGCATACAATGGTCCCGAAAAACCACTTGATGATTATCGGTCAACACAAGAGTCTCAAGGCCACGACTTTCACCATCCTAAACACAACAATTTGTTTTTGACCATAAGATCAAAGGCAAATGTGCTAGGCCCAAGTGAAGCTTTGCTTGAGGTACCCTTAACTACAAACTACTAAAAACAAAAAGAAAAACGGACTCAAACCCTTAAGAAGGTTGTCACGCCATCTATCATTGGGAAGAGCCACCCGGTTCACAACAACACTCCACCTTTGGAAAGAACCGTGGCATTAAGAAAACCAAAGGCTTATTAAAACGTCAAAAACAAAAAGCTACGAGCACAAATAAGAAGCTAAAAACGAAATTTTTTTGAGGAAAATAGAATAAATATATACAAGAGGGGATTTGAATATACAATAGACGGGATGAATATATGCAATGAAATGTAACTTTATATACAGACCAAAGGAAAGATAACAAGTGCGATAAAAGTAGCTAAATATAAAATTATATGCAGACCAAATGAAAATCAAGAAAGCATAAGATGTATCAATATATACAATCATCCAAAAATGAAGGGCGCACCCCCTCGAATAAAAGCTGGCATTGTCCCCAATGCCAACTAGTCCAAATAAGTACCAAAAAGATAGAAAAAGGATATAGAGGGCTCCCTAAGCCGTGTCTGTCTGCATAGGATCATGTGTGGTCCCTGGGTTTGCTATGTGAATCCACTGCCTTTGTCAATGCATCCTAAGTGTCGAGGATTTACTTCTAGTTCTCAAGAATTTCCTTCAAAGAGTCCTCTATTGATTGTGGGACCTGTGCTGGCTGAGGTGCCGACTGAGCTGCAATAGTAGCTGTCAATGTGGACAACTTAGATGACGCTGTGGACATCCAGTTGTTGATACTGGAAAGAGTCCGGCTTAGTCGGTAGGCAGTGATGGGATGGGCCCGGCTAGATGGGATCTCCGGGCCTGCTGATGTGGAAGGTCAGGAGGAATGGCTGAAGCTGTGGAAGGTCTGGGAGGCATATCAGTAACAATGGAGGTAGGCTCAGCAGGGACCTCTACCACAACTGGCTCTTCAGACTGGCCAGTTGGGGCAGAAGTAGGGGCTTTGTAGTTCTTGTCCTTGGGGTTGTCATTCCCTTCAAGCTACACCGGGAGAACGGGGCTGTCGCCTTGACCTTGACGTCGTAGGGCTTCTTGGCCACCTCCAAATCCCGAAAGTACATGGTGAGAGTGCTAGGAAAAGGGTAGTTCTGGTCATGCTCCACTCCCACTAACGAGATAATCCGGGACATCACATTCCCCACATTTATGGGGTACCCCGCCATGATTGAAGCAACCAACACAGCCCGGTGGAGAGGAAGAGTTTGATCATGTGTAGTAGGGTCCAACCGGCTGCAAACAAAGGTCTCCCAGCCCTTAGCCTCAAAGTTCAGGGTCCTCCTCAATATCTTCACCCCAGCAGTCAACCAATCAGGAACGATACCTGGGATTGCCAGGTACTGAGCTAACCATGAACGGACCTCCTCGCCCATCTCCAAATTTTCCATATAAAGAGTCTCATCCTCCTCGTTGAAACCCAAGTACTCATTGAGGTATTTCCCTTCAAACAACACTTTCTTGTTGCGCACCTTGGTCACTTTGGAGCCCTTTTTGATGTGGGCTACATTGCAATAGAACTCTTTGACCATGTGTTCATTAGCATCTACACAGTCATCTAAGAAGTACTCCCAACCCACTCTAGTTCTGAACTGTCTCTGCACGTTAGGGTTGTGGGGTAACAAATCTCTGTCAATGAAACTCCACTTCGGTATCAACTTTCTCACCGGCCACCATTCCCTAAATTTGTGGTAAGCTACCTCACTCACGAACCTATCCCGCCAAACTTCCGGCTTCCTAGTTCGGGCAATGCCTCCCACCCGAGGCTCACCACCCTCAGCTATATCCTCATCCCTTGTACCTCCTCCTCACCTCCGTCTGGACCCTCCCCGGATAATGAAGTTGTGGGATAGGTGGAGTAATTACCACTGCCGGCTGCTGAGCCCTCAGACGACTCAGTGGGAACATGCTCTGGTGCTTGGGCAGTGGGTGATAGTGGAAGGGTATCTCTCACCCTGAATCTCTCCAGCCAGTCTTCAACATATTATGGCACGGAGTCTGAAGATATTTCCCTTGACGGTTGATACTCACTCCCCGAGGAATGGGAAGCAGCTCTGTCTGCAGCTTTGAGTAGCTTCCTAGTCTTTTTTATGTTCTCTCGAGCTTGGGGAGTTAGTTTTACCATCTTCTTCTTCCCTCCCCGGGAGGGTTCTGCTTTTCCCGGTTGTTTTGAACCTTTTCTCACCATTGTCTGCAAACATCATTCAATGTATTTGTTAGTATCAGTAGAAGCAGTGAGAANGCTTCCTAGTTCGGGCAATGCCTCCCACCTGAGGCTCATCACCCTCAGCTATCTCCTCATCCCCTTGTACTTCCTCCTTACCTCCGTCTGCACCCCCCCCCCCCCCCCCCCCCC
>NW_017670287.1:669432-713034 GCF_001879085.1 Nicotiana attenuata
CCACCCCCCCCCCCGAATAATGAAGCTGTGGGAGAGGTGGAGTAGTCACCACTGCCGGCTGCTGAGCCCTCAGACGACTCAGTGGGAACATGCTTTGGTGCTTGGGCAGTGGGTGATTGTGGAGGGGTATCTCTCAGCCTGAATCTCTCCGGCCAGTCTTCAACATATTCTGGCACGGATTCTGAAGATATTTCCCTTGACGGTTGGTACTCACTCCCCGAGGAATGGGAAGCAACTTTGTCTGCAGCTTTTATCAGCTTCCTGTTCTTTTTTATGTTTTCCCGAGCTTGGGGAGTGAGTTTCACCATCTTCTTCTTTCCTCCCCGGGAGGGTTCTCCTTTTCCCGATTGTTTTGAGCCTTTTCTCACCATTGTCTACAAACATCATTCAATGTATTTGTTAGTATCAGCAGAAGCAGTGAGAACATTAGTGCAGAAAGAAATCCAGAACAGTGGTAACATGTTGCAGACAATTGCAGGAATTGCTCAGTGCGGACCGCACAAAATGGTAGTGCGGCCGCACTGAGGCCACCGCGGACCGCACAAGTATAGGGTCCCAAAAACAAGGTCTCTGAATCTCACCAGTGCGGTCCGCACAAAACCAACCGCGGCCGCACTGGGCTAGTGCGGACCCCACAAAATGTAGTGCGACCGCGCTGGGCAAAGGTCACTTGAACACAAGATGGCACCGTGGGCCGCACAGAAATGACCGCGGTCCGCGGTACGTGCCCAGACATGGCACTGAGTTAGGGTTCATCAGATTTTGCTTTAAAGTTCAAATTTTACCTAATTAGGGTCTCTACTCAATTACCCAGTCCATTATACTCACCAAGTCCACAAAAATTGCCATTTAAACTAACCTAATCTAACAATTAGAGAAATATGGGGAGAAGAAGAACTACTAGTTAAGGAATATGAAAATAAAATGAAATTACACAATTAAACAAAGATGAATTGAGTGAAATGTTACCAGATAATGAGATGAAGTGCAACTAATCAATGTCAAGAAGGAGTTACGATGAAAATGCTCAAGATGAACAGTAAAAGGGGGCTCTGAGAGTTTAGGGTTCGAAAAGGGTAAAAGGAGGCCCTTGGGGTCTATTTATAGAGAAACCCCTGGGGCCCATTCTCACCTACCAGTGCGGCCGCACAAAATGGACCGCGGTCCGCACTAGTCTATTATGATCAGTTCCAACTTAGTAACCCACCGCGGTCTGTATACAATGGACCGCGACCACGGTGGTCCACCGAGGACCGCACCAAATCAACCGCGGCCGCGGTGGCAAACTTCAGAGAGCAATTTTGTCACCCTTCGCCAGTGCGGACCGCACAGAGTGTAGTGCGGCCGTACTGGAAACTTCAGAGACTATGCAATTTCTTCAATTATGTCCTGCACTGTATCAACTCAATCCTAAAACATCTCACAACCAGTTAGCCCAAAAATCAATCCTATACTACAAAGAAAATTAAAGAAAACAAAAACAAAAAGACATGGGTTGCCTCCGAAGAAGCGCTTGATTTAACGTCGCGACACGACGCATGTTACCACCACATCATTTTAGATCAAGAAGCGCCACCACGTGGCTATCATCAAGCTTTCCAAGAAGCAATAAAAAGTACGCCCAGCAAGTCGGTCAAGCATCTGATCAATGAATGGCAAGGGATAATGATCCTTGCGGGTCATTTTGTTCAACTTCCGGTAATCCATGCAAACCCCCCATCTGGTAATGGTCCGAGTGGGACTAAGTTCATTGTTGACATTCGTCACCACAGTCCTTCCACCCTTCTTCGGCACACATTGCACCTGAGAAATCCAAGAGCTATCGGAGATTGGATACTATACCCAAAGGTCCATCCGGACAAGCACATCATCAACTATACCCAAAGGTCGCTTCATTGATCTATCTGCCATCTGTAATCTCATGGAAGTTGGCCTTGGTGGCCCAATACCCAAAGTCTTAAGAACTGAGAAGGGCATTAAGTTGATGCTCGCCCCAAGATCACATAAAGCTTTGGCAAAGTCTGCACTACCAATAGTGCAGGGGATAGTGAAAGCACCAGGATCCTCTAATTTCGGAGCCATTGAATGTACTATGGCACTAACTTGGTGGGTCATCTTGATAGTTTCACAGTCCATTGATCTTTTCTTTGTAATCAAATCTTTCATGAATTGAGCATAACCAGGCATTTGCTCCAAAGCCTCCACCAAAGGCACGTTGATGGATAAGCTCTTCATCATGTCAATGAACTTTTTGAATTGATTCTCACTTTTCTGCTTGGATAGCCTTTGAGGATAAGGCGGAGATGGTCTAGGCAAAGGTGCCTTGGGTTTTGGCACCACTGGCTCTGGCATGTCAATTATGTGCTCCCTAGACGGGTTCACGGCCTCTTGAGTTTCCACCTCGGCTTCATTAATGTCAATCCTCACTTCATTGTTCACCTTGTCATCAACCACATCTTCAACTACCAAAGGAACATCATTTTCCCGCAACTCAACATCATCATCCACAACTTGCTTATCTTTCGAGGCATGCACATCACCGCCTCTCCCACTTCGTGTTGCAACCGCCATCACATGATTGTTCCCACCCTTAGGGTTCACTACCGTATCACTTGGTAGAGCAACCTTTGGGCGAGTATTCAACGATTGAGAGATTTGGCCTAATTGCACCTCCAAATTCCGGATAGAGGTATTGTGAGAAGCTAATTGAGCACCGGAATCTTGGTTCTTCTTCATCATTTGTTCGAACATCATTTCTATTCTTCCTATATCATTACTCGAAGAACTAGATCCTTGAGAAGGGAACGGGGGTGGATTGTTCTGTTGTTGGTAAATTGGGGGCGTTTGAAAGCCTTGCCCCCGATTGCCTTGGTTTCCATTGTTGTTCCAGTTACCTTGACCATTGTTGTTCCAATTGTTGTTATTACCATTCCAATGCCCTTGGTTGCCTTGATTGTTGTTCCCCCAATTACCGCCTTGGTTATTGTTGTTCCAATTACCACCACCTTGTTGTTGATTGTCCCAATTACCTTGGGGTCGCCATTGTTGGTTTGAAGAGTTGCCTCTATTGCCTTGATAGTTGTTAACATATTGTACCTCTTCATTTTGCTCATCATAGCCATCATTTTGAAACCCATCACACTCATCATCAAATTGCTCGGAATTCCCTTGGTTTTGTTGCCTTCTTTGCCTTCTCTTGTTGGTAAGCATATTAACACTTTCCATAGCATTCGCTTGGCAAGGGTTTTGGACTTGTTGCAACTGTGCCTTAGCCAATAAATTCATAGTAGTTGTCAACTCCGCTATAGCCTGTCCATGGTCATGTAATTTCTTGTGCAAATGGATGACCGTGGGATTACCTTGGGGAACATTCTCTCTACTTTGCCACGCGGAGGATGTATCCACCATCTCATCAAGAATCTCGCAAGCTTCGTCATATGTCAACTTCATGAAATTACCCCCGGCCAATTGATTGACTATGCATTGATTTGTAGTATTGATGCCCCGATAGAAAGTTTGTTGAATCATCGCCTCGGTCATATCGTTGTTTGGGCATTCTTTCACCATTGTTCTAAATCGCTCCCAAATCTCATGCAAAGGTTCCGTGGGTTCTTGCTGGAAAGCCAATATCTCATCTCGAAGTGCCATCATATGCCCGGGTGAGAAAAATTTAGCAATAAATTTATCCGCCAACTCATCCCAAGTTGTGATAGAATGATTGGGGAGTCTCTCTAGCCAATCTAATGCCATTCCCCGAAGTGAGAACGGGAAAAGCCTCAACCTAAGAGCATCTTCGGACACATTTGTCTGCTTGCTACCCCAACATGTATCCACGAACCCTTTTAGATGTTTGTAGGCATTTTGATCCGCAGCGCCCGTAAAATACCCACGTTGCTCAAGTAAAGTCAACATCACATTGGTTATCTGAAAATTGCCCGCCCGGATTCTGGGAGGGACAATAGCACTTGCATAGCCTTGGTTCGGTAGCACCCGAGGAACCGCTCTTGGAGGTAGCGGAGGAGGGTCTGGAACGTTGTCATTAGCATTGGCCTAGCGGCCTCGTCGTGGTCCGGGAGGTAGAAGAGGAACCTCATCGTCTCCAATATCCTCAACCTCCTTCCCCGCAAGCACATTTCCAAGAGGGTCATTTGCATTTAAAGCCATTTTGGTACCTGTAGTATTAACACACACAAATTAGTAACAAAGAAGGAAAGAAGAACAACACACAAAACTAACTAAATAGATAGCCAAAACCGTTAGCTCCCCGGCAACGGCGCCAAAAAGTTGATCGCTGCCAACTCCGCACCACTAAAAAGTAGCGAGAGAGGGTCGCAATAGCTTTTACCCGATTTTGGGTCGGGATCGAATCCACAGAGAGCTAGGATTGGAGTCGAGTATCTATCTAGCTTAGGATTGTGTGTGTGCTCTTAATTGGTCTTTTCATAATTTTTAGGGTTTTCTTTATATTCTACTATTATCAAACTACTAATTGAAATTGCAACTAGATTAAGCTAAGAGTAAATTGCTACAAGTTGTATCTAATAGTTTAAAGGGCACTAGGGTAGTGACCTTTACCTAGGTGGCTAATTGATGGGTAATTGCATCTAAGGCACGATTGACATGATTGGGGAAATGTGTTATAACCGTTGCTCAATACTACCCACTCTACACCTCTCGGTAGAAAGAGTGGTTTTGCCCAATTGACTCTCTCGAGACCATTTGGGTATGCATATTTGCCCAAGCAACTAGGGTTCAAGTCGGGTAATTACTCTCTCGAGGTTTAACCCTTTAATTGGGACTATCAAATCTCTTGAGTCCATCCCAATTCCTTGTTGGGTTAATTTTGGAGACTTAGGCTCTCTTTCTCAAGAAAAGCCTAGGTCAACTTAGCACAAACTAGTGTTTGCAACCACTAATTCATAAATTAAACCATAAAATTGACCCAAATAACAAACACCCATAATCAATCTAACATTAAATCATAACACCCATCAATTACCCACACTAGGGTCGGGATCGAATCCACAAAGAGCTAGGATTGGAGTCGAGTATCTATCTAGCTTAGGATTGTGTGTGTGTTCTTAATTGGTCTTCTCATAATTTTTGGGGTTTTCTTAATATTCTACTATTATCAACTACTAATTGAAAATGCAACTAGATTAAGCTAAGAGATAAATTGCTACAAGTTGTATCTAATAGTTTAAAGGGCACTAGGGTAGTGACCTTTACCTAGGTGGAGAATTGACGGGTAATTGCACCTAAGGCGATTGACATGATTGGGGAAATATGTTATAACCATTACTCAATACTACCCACTCTACACCTCTCGGTAGAAAGAGTGGTTTTGCCCAATTGACTCTCTCGAGACCAATTGGGTATGCATATATGCCCGAGCAACTAGGGTTCAAGTCGGGTAATTACTCTCTCGAGGTTTAACCTTTTAATTGGGACTATCAAATCTCTTGAGTCCATCCCAATTCCTTGTTGGGTCAATTTTGGAGACTTAGGCTCTCTTTCTCAAGAAGAGCCAAGTCAACTTAGCACAAACTAGTGTTTGCAACCACTAATTCATAAATTAAACCATAAAGTTGACCCAAATAACAAACACCCATAATTAATCTAACCTTAAATCACAACACCCATCAATTACCCACACTAGGGTTGAGCCACAACCCTAGCTAATGGGTTTAGCTACTCATGCTTGAAGTTAAAATCAAAGAAATAGATGAAGAGAAAAACATATTAATTAATTACTAAAGTAAATACAAAGTTTCAATGATAAAAACTACGTAAAGATGCCAAAAATAGCTAAGAAAGGTCTTCTCACGAGCGCAGCTGCAGTGCTAAAATATCTAATAATAACTAGTTACCCTAAAAATGGAAAAATGTTCTATTTATACTAAGCTGGAAAAACTGGACAAAAATACCCCTACGGGGTCAAGGCGGACTGCACAAAATGGTGTGCGGCCGCACTAGGCTCTTGGACTTGAAATCTTGGCTCTCAGAACTCAGGCTCCGCGGACCGCGCAGAATGGACCGCGGCTGCGGAGGTTTCTAATGCGGTCTGCACAAACATGACCGCGGACCGCGCTAGCTTAAACCTTGGCAAATTACATCTCTCTGATCTTCTCTTCCGCGAACCGCACATAATGGTAGTGCGGCCGCGGAGCCTTCAGTGCGGACCCTACAATCTCCACTGCGGCCGCACTGGCACTTGATTTACCAGTCTCTAAATCTCCCTAGTGCGGACCGCACAAAGTGTAGTGCGGCCGCACTAGGCCTGTTTGTCCTGAGTTTGCCTTGTCTTTGGTACTTGTTCAGATTTCACTCCTTTTGAGCCGATCTTTGACATCTCGTCACTTTTTTGGTCAAACCTGCAATCAAGCACAACTTATGAGCCTTTTGGGACTATTTTGTATGTATTTATGATCAAAGCGTAAGCAAGAAGGAGCATGAAACACGTCAAAATCCCTAGTTATCACCTACGCCGTTCAGCAGTCCAATGGTGTCTTTCTTTACTTTTGGCTGTCTATTCTGTTTCAGACAGTAGGATAGATTTATTCTTTTGTGTATTCTACTAGATGCCCATATACTTGTGACACCAGGTCCTGGCACACACATTAGTAGACTATTCTTTTGGGATTGTATAACTATTTCGGTTCGATGCTAATTATTTCTTGTTTTAAACTCTAAATTTAGAGTTTGTATTAACCGTTTTGAAAAGGTAAAACTAGAATTTATTAATACTTCCGCGTTGACTTGCCCGACAACGCTGTTGGGAGCCATCACGACCTGGAGTGAAATTGGGTCGTGACATTCTGTTATTATTATTATTGCGTACAGGTTACTATAAGTGACCCACCTTAGCCTCGTCACTTCTTCGTCGAGGTTAGGCTCGGTACTTACAGAGTACATGTGGTCGGTTGTACTCATACTACACTCCGTACTTTTTGTATAGATACCAGAGTTGGTCCCAACTGCGCTGAGTGAGTTTTGCTCTGATCTAGCTATCAGTGGAGATTTGAGGTATAGCTGCATGGCGTCCACAGCCTGAAGTCTTGTTTTACATCATTTTAGCTATTTATTTTTATTCAAACACTATGTTTATTGCAGACCATTATCTGTAGTATTCTAGATGTTCATGTATTCATGACACCAGTTCTGGGATTTATACTTGGATTTCGCCACTTATGAGTTTATTACCTTATTTCAGACTATTCAGTTTTATTATTGTCATTTAATTTGGAAATTATTAAAAATGGTTAATGGATATAGCTAAAATTGGCTAGCCTAGTAAGTGAAATATTAGGCGCCATCATGGCCCTGAGGGTGGGAATTCCGGGTCGTGACAAGTTGGTATCAGAGCCCTAGGTTGCCTAGGTCTCACAAGTCATGAGCAAGCTTAGTAGATACTGGAGGATCGGTACGGAGATGTTTGTACTCATCTGTTAAAGGTTATGGAGTTCAGGAAAAATTTCACTTCTTTCTCTCTTTATCGTGCCATTTCATTCTATCATTGATGATTGAATATTCTATTTTTGTTCTCTCGCAGATGCCAGAACACGCACGATATCTGCAGCCAGACAGGAGTCGAAGCCCCCTGTGGCTGCTACTACAAGAAGCCGAGGCAGAGCTCAGCCTAGAGCTTGAGCAGTAGCACCAGCAGCAGAGCCTCAGATTGATCATGATGATGAGGTCCCAGCTCATACCGTACCTGTCATACCAGCTCAGGTCCCAGAGGGATTCATAGCCACTCCAGTGCTTTAGGAAGCTCTAGTTTGCTTAGTTGGAATCATGGAGAGTGTGGCTCAGACCGGAGCATTTCCCATAGCACCAGCCTTCTCTCAAGCTGGGGGAGGAGCATAGATTCCCGCCACTCATACTCTGGAGCAGATGGCTCCCCTATATCAGACTCTGACTGCTTCAGCAGTTGGAGTAGCTCAGCCCGTAGTTGCTATACAACTTGGGGAGAGGCCCGCGATGTCTTCTGAGAGATTGATGAGGTTGGACAAGTTCACAAAGCTCTTTCATATTCATTATAGCGGTGCACCCTCTAAGGACCCACATGATTACTTAGACTGTTTTCACGAGGTGTTGCGCAACATGGGTATTGTTGAGGCCAATGGGGTCGATTTTGTAGTGTTCTAAATGACCGTGTAACGACCCGACCGGTCGTTTTATGAGTTATAGCCCCGTTTTCCCTATTTCTACTTCTTTGTGTGTTCTTCAGCTGTATTTCATCGTATCGTGTTAGTTGGTTCGGGTTCAGAGTGGTTTTGGAGTGAATTGAGACACTTAGTCTCTTTTGAGTAGGCTTAAGTTGGAAAAGTCAACCGGATGTTGACTTATGTGTAAATGATCTCGGATGGGAATTTTGATGGTTCGGTTAGCTTCTTAGGTGATTTTGGACTTAGGAGCGTGTCCGGAATGTGATTTGGAGGTTCGTGGTAGATTTAGGCTTGAATTGGCGAAATAAGAAATTTGGTGTTTCACGGTCGGCAGTGGAAATTTTGATATTGGGGTCGGAATGAAATTCTGGAAATTAGAGTAGGTCCGTAGTGTCATTTGTGATGTGTGCGCAAAATTTTAGGTCATTCGGAGGTGATTTGATAGGTTTCGGCATCGTTTACGGAATTCGAAAGTTTAGAAGTTCTTAGGCTTGAATCCGAGGGTGATTTGGTGTTTTGATGTTGTTTGGAGTGTTTCGAAGGTTTGAGTAAGTTTGAATGGTGATATATGACTTGTTGGTATTTTTGGTTGAGGTCCCGAAGGCCTCGGGATGAATTCGTATGGTTAGCGGAAGAGTTGGAAATTTGTTTGTGCAGCTGAAGCTGCTGCTACTGTCATTTCCGCACTTGCGAATTGGGGACCGCATATGCGTGGTCGCAGATGCGGTAGGGAAGCCGCAAATGCGGAAATTTGAAGGCTTAGGGAGGAATCGCAGATGCGGTGAGGTGGACCCATCTGCAGGCTCGCAGGTGCGGTTCCTGGGGCGCAGATGCGGTCCTGGGCGTTTAAGTGAAAACCGCAGGTGCGGTTAATTGGATCGCAAAAGCAGTTGTGCAGGTGCGATGGAAGGACAACAAATGTGGAAATTGCTGGGCAGAATGTATAAAAAAGTTCCTTCACGAATATTTGCCCATTCTTCACCATTGTTGGCCGGGTTTTGAGCTTTGGGCAGTGATTTTCAAGGGGAATAGAGGGTTATCAATGGGGTAAGTTACTTGGGCTCTATTACTTGAGTTTATGATGATTTTCCTACTGTTTAATCATGAAATTAGAGGGAACTTGGGTTGAAGTCGAAGGGGTTAGGGCTTGAGTTTTGGAGAGTTTTGATTGAGGATTTGAGGGGTCAAATTGAGTCGGATTTTGATAAGTCTTGTATGTATGGACTCGTGAGTGAAGGGGCTTTCTAGTTTTGTAATTTTTGTTGGATTCCAAGACGTGGGTCCGGTGGCCGGGTTTGAGTGAATTTTGGGATTTTTGTCTAAATTGATAGTTTTTTGTGTGTGATTAATTCCTTGGCCTATATTGATTGCATTGTATTGATTTTAGTTAGATTCGGGATGTTTGGAGGCCGATTCCAGAGGCAAAGGCGTAGCGGAGTAGGATTTGGCTTGGTTTGAGGTAAGTAACGCTTCCAAACTTGGTTCTGAGGGTTCGAAACCCCGAACTATGTGTTATGTGATTAATATTGAGGTGACGGAAATGCCAAGTGCCGGGCGTGTGGGCGTGCACCGTGAGAATTGTGGCCTGTTTCATTCCATGGCACCGTTTAATGACTCTTTCTTGCTGTTATCTGTGTTGTGATTATGTGATTAAGTAAAATGAGTTGTGAATCATGCTAATCATCATGTTAGGGCTTCACGCTGATACAGTTGAGACCCGAGTGGTTGTTCTTGGTGTCATCTCATTAGTTTCATTGATATTCTGTACTCATCTTGTTCATGCATATCATATCATGTCTCAGTCTCGGTTGTTGTTGTTTGGCACATCATATCATTGTTTCGGGCTAGTTTCATGGCATTGTGAGCCCGTGTGTGTGAGACTGGAGAGTGATGACTGAGTGAGGCCGAGAGCCTGATTATGAGTGACAGTTATGGGATCGGGCTGCCCGCCGCAGCGAATATGTTGATGATTACGATAGCGCTTGGGCTGTAGGAGCCCCGCCGGAGTCTATAACACACCCTAGTGAGCGCAGTTGATATTTTGAGGGATGGTCTTTCCTGGACATGGATCTTGTCCAAAGTATTTATACCTGGAGATGGATCTTCTCCATAGGGCTGGAATGGCCTTCCTCGGTACTGAGCGACTTTTGTCAACGATGTGTATATATATTCCAGGATGGATCTTCCCTGGGCCGGATGGACATATACAGTACCGAATGGTTGAGCACTTGAGAGTGGAGGCACATGGTACATTTTCATGCATTTGTGCATTGGCACGTAGAGATTTGCTGAGTTTTATACTTCACATTGTTTGGATTGGGATTTACTTCACTGTTGAGCTGAATACTTGAATTGCAAGCATGCCTACTTTTCTGTACAGTTTAATTGTGTTATAACTGTTGAGGTTTAGTTTGTCACTACCTATCAGTCCATAGTTTGGACTTCTGAGTTGGTATAATCACGTTACCCCATGCACCCTGTGTGTAGATCTAGGTATCTCAGGCCACGGTAGTGGCTGTTGACTATTTCAGTCGCGGATTTTCACCGGAGATAGCGAGGTAGCTGCCTGACGATCGCAGTCCTACCTTTCTCATTCTTTATCTTCCTTTTAGTATACTTTGTTATTTTCAAACTATTTTAGTCTTGTTATATTTTGGACCAGTTGTAGTATTTTGCTCATGACTTAGTGACACCCGAGGTCGGGCTTTTATTTCCGCATTTTGGTTTGAAATTTTATCTTTTATGGAATTTCAGTATGAAAAAGGTTATTATTTAGCTTTTAAATGAATTATCGAATTATTTGGGAACGTGTTGGTTGGCCTAGTTCCATGATAGGCGCCATCACGATCGAGTTGGTTTTGGGGTCGTGACAAGCTGGTATCAAAGCCTAGGTTACATAGGTCTCACGAGTCATGAGCATGTTTAGTAGTGTCTTGCGGATCAGTACAGAGACGTCTGTACTTATCTTCGAGAGGCTGCAGAACCTTTAGGAAAACTCCACATTCTTGAATTCTTATCATGCGATCTGTTGATTCTGGTACTAAAATTTTGTTATTCTATTCTTTCACAGATGGTGAGGACACGTGCTACCGGTGAGGACGGACAACCACCAGTACCACTAGTTTGGGCCACTAGAGGCCGAGGTCGCGGTCGAGGCTGTGGATAGGGGTGTAGCCCGCACAGTAGTTGGGGCAGCACCTGTAGATCCACCAGCCACCCCAGTTCATGATCAGGTCCCAGTTATGGACGCTTCAGCAAGACCAATTCAGAGACCGGCTGTGCCTATTGTGATTCCAGGTCTTCAGGAGACCTTAGCACAGATTTTGATCATGTGCACCAGTCTTGCTCAGGCGGTCGCCGTTTCTGCTACAGCAGCTACTTCACAGGCCGGGGGAGGCACTCAAGCTCCCGCCGGCCGTACCCCCAGCAGGTTGTTCAGGGACTGCAGACACCGGAGGCACTACCAGCCCAGCCGGTTGCACCTTCTCAGGATTATGTGGTAC
Source organism: Nicotiana attenuata (assembly GCF_001879085.1). Classification (NCBI taxonomy): domain Eukaryota; kingdom Viridiplantae; phylum Streptophyta; class Magnoliopsida; order Solanales; family Solanaceae; genus Nicotiana; species Nicotiana attenuata. The sequence goes on from NW_017670287.1 coordinate 681,104, forward strand.
CAGTCATGCCTGATGACGGGCAACGCAGATTGGAGAGGTTTGGTAGACTTTAGCCTCCGACTTTTAGTGGTACAAAGTGGGAGGATGCCTAGGGCTTCTTGGACAAGTGTCAGAGGATTCTACGTATAACGGGTATTCTGGTGACCAGTGGGATCTCATTTACTACTTTTCAGTTCTCTGGAGCCGCCGTTACTTGGCGAGAGGCTTATAAGAGGCGTAGGCCTGTTGGTGCAGCGCCCCTTACCTGGCAGCAGTTCTCCGTTCTCTTTCTGGAGAAGTATGTGCTGCAGTCTTGCAGCGAGGAGCTGTCCAGACAGTTTGAGTAGTTGCGTCAGGATGATATGACTGTGACGCAGTATGAGATGAGGTTTTCTGATTTAGCCCGTCATGCTGTTTGGTTGGTTCCTACAGACAGGGAGAGGATCAAGAGGTTCGTGGATGGCCTCGCTTATCAGCTATGTATTGTTATGACCAGGGAGAGAGTGTCTGGCACTTCTTTTGAGGAGTTAGTTAACATTGCCAGATAGATAGAGTCAGTTCACCGCTAGGAGCGAGTTGAGAGAGAGGCCAAGAGGCCTCGGGGATCTGGTACTTTTGGTGGTGTTCCTCCTGGAGGTCAGTTTCAGTACGAGAAAGGGCTTCCCTTCAGACATGCTTAGTCAGCTCGTCCGGGTCACCGTGGTTGATCATCTGGCCATGGTTCTCACAGTTCACATCAGGGCCACTCATCTCTTAGTGCCCTTCCAGCTCAGAGTTCGACTCATGCACCATCAGTTCAGGGTTCATCTATGCCTGGTTCTTCTAGTGGGTATCCCGGTTCTCGAGGCTCCTTTCAGTCCCCACCGCCATTTGCCGGGAGAGGTTGCTTCGAGTGTGGGGATCTGGGTCATATCAAGAGATTTTGCCCCGTCTTACGGGAAGTTCATCCCAGCAGAGGAGTCAGCCTTCAACTTCAGCACCAGTTACTTCCCCGCCCACCCAGCCAGCTCGGGGCGGAGGTCAGTCAGCTAGGGGTCGCCCTAGACGGGGAGGTCAATCAGGTGGTGGTCAGGCCCGTTTCTATGTACTCCCAGCCAGACTAGATGCTAGTGCTTCAGATGTTGTGATCACAGGTATTGTCTTAGTCTGTCGTAGAGATGCCTCTATATTATTTGACCCTGGTTCCACTTTTTCATATGTGTCATCATATTTTGCTCATTATTTGGATATGCCCCGCGAGTCTCTTGTTTCATCTGTTTGTGTATCTATTCCGGTGGGCGATACTGTTGTTGTGGACCGCGTATATCAGTCTTGTGTGGTGACTATTGGGGGTTTGGACACTCGAGTGGATCTCTTGTTGCTTAGTATGGTCGATTTTGATGTGATATTAGGCATGGATTGGTTTTCCTTGTGTCGTGCTATTTTGGATTGTCATGCTAAGACAGTGACGTTGGCTCTGCTAGGGGTGCCACGGATTGAGTGGCGAGGTTCAACGGATTATGTTCCCAGTAGGGTGATTTCATACTTGAAGGCCCAACGGATGGTTGGGAAGGGTTGTCTTTCTTATTTGGCCTTTGTGAGGGATGTCGGTACAGAGACTCCTAGTATCGATTCAGTTCCGGTAGTGAGGGACTTCCCAGATGTGTTTCCTGCAGACCCGCCGGGTATGCCACCGGACATGGATATTGACTTTGGTATTGATTTGGTGCTGGGCACTCAGCCCATTTCTATCCCACCGTATCGTATGGCACCGGTGGAGTTAAAGAAGTTGAAGGAGCAACTTCAGGAACTCTTTGATAAGGGGTTTATTCGGCCTAGTGTGTCGCCTTGGGGTGCGCCTGTTCTATTTGTGAAGAAGAAGGATGGCACAATGAGGATGTGCATTGATTACAGGCAGTCGAACAAAGTCACAGTCAAGAACAAGTACCCTTTGCCTCGTATTGATTATTTATTTGACCAGCTCCAGGGAGCGAGAGTGTTCTCCAAGATAGATCTCAGGTCAGGGTATCACCAGTTAAAGATCAGGGACTCGGATAGTCTTAAGACAACTTTCAGGACCCGATATGGTCATTATGAGTTCCTTGTGATGTCTTTTGGGCCGACCAATGCCCCAGCATCATTCATGCATTTGATGAACAGCGTGTTTCGGCCTTATCTCGACTCGTTTGTGATTGTATTCATTGATGATATTCTGGTGTACTCGCGCAGTCAGGAGGAGCACGCTGAGCATTTGTGATTTGTATTGCAGTGGTTGAGGGAGGAGAAGCTTTATGCAAAGTTCTCCAAGTGTGAGTTTTGGCTCGGTTCAATTGCATTCTTGGGGAACGTAGTGTCCAGTGAGGGTATTCAGGTTGATCCGAAGAAGATAGAGGCGGTTCAGAGTTGGCCCAGACCGTCCTCAGCCATAGAGATTCGTAGCTTTCTTGGTTTGGCGGGTTATTACCGTCAGTTCGTTCAGGGATTTTCATCTATCGCATCACCCTTGACCAAATTGACTTAAAAGGGTGCTCCTTTCATGTGGTCGTATGAGTGTGAGGCGAGCTTTCAGAAGCTCAAGACTGCCTTGACCACAGTTCCAGTGTTAGTGTTGCCATCAACTTTAGGTTCCTATACGGTATATTATGATGCTTCTCGGGTTGGCATCAATTGTATACTAATGTAGGAGGGTAGAGTGCTTGCTTATACTTCGCGTCAGTTGAAGCCCCATGAGAAGAACTACCATGTTCATGATTTGGAGTTAGCTGCCATTGTTCACGCGTTGAAGATTTGGAGACATTATCTCTATGGTGTGTCTTGTGAGGTGTTTACTGATCATCGTAGCCTCCAGCACTTGTTCAAGCAAAAGGATCTCAATTTGAGGCAGCGGAGATGGTTAGATCTGCTAAAGGACTATGATATTACTATCTTGTACCATCCGAGAAAGGCCAATTGAGTGGCCGATGCCTTGAGTAGGAAGGCGGTGAGTATGGGCAGTTTGGCATATATTCATATTGGGGAGAGACCTCTTGCAGCTGATGTTCAGGCTTTGGCCAATCGGTTTGTGAGGTTGGATATTTCGGAGCCCAGTCGGATCTTAGCTTGTGTGGTTTCTCGGTCTTCCTTGTTCGATCGTATCAAAGAGCACCAGTATGATGATCCTCATTTGCTTGTCCTCAAGGACAGAGTTCAGCATGGCGATGCCAGAGATGTGGCTATTGGTGATGACGGGGTATTAAGGATGTAGGGCCGGTTATGTATACCCAATATGGATGGGCTTCAGGAGTTGATTTTGGAGGAGGCCCATAGATCTCGGTATTCCATCCATCCAGGTGTCGCGAAGATGTACCTGGATTTGAGACAGCACTATTGGTAGAGGAGAATGAAGAAGGATACAGTGGGGTTTGTAGCTCGATGTCTCAATTGTCGCAGGTGAAGTATGAGCATCAGAAACTGGGTGGCTTGCTTCAGCAGATGGATATTCCAGAGTGGAAGTGGGAGAGGATCACCATGGATTTCGTAGTTGGACTCCCACGGACTTTGAGGAAGTTCAATGCTATTTGGGTGATTGTGGATCGGGTGACCAAGTCCGCGTACTTCATTCCTATGTGTACTACCTATTCTTTAGAGCGGTTAGCTGAGCTTTATATCCGAGAGATTGTTCGCCTGCATGGTGTCCCGTTTTCCATCATTTAAGATAGAGGTACTCAGTTCACATCGCAGTTTTGGAGGGCAGTGCAGCGAGAGTTGGTTACTCAGGTTGAGTTGAGCATAACTTTTCACCCTCAGACGGACGGGCAGTCCGAGCGCACTATTCAGATATTGGAGGACATATTGCGCGCTTGTTTCATTAATTTTGGGGGTTCATGGGACCAGTTTCTACCGCTCGCGGAGTTCACATACAACAACAGTTATCAATCGAGTATTCAGATAGCTCCATATGAGGCTTTATAGGGGAGACGGTGTAGATCTCCAGTAGGTTGGTTTGAGCCGGGCGAAGCTAGGCTTTTGGGTACATACTTGGTATAAGATGCTTTGGACAAGGTGAAAGTGATTCAGGAGCGACTTCATACAGCGCAGTCAAGACAAAAGAGTTATGCTGACAGAAAGGTTTGTGATGTGTCTTACATGGTCGGGGAGAAGGTTCTACTAAAGGTTTCACCCATGAAGGGTGCTATGAGATTTGGGAAGAAGGGCAAATTGAGCCCTCGGTTCATTGGGCCTTTTGAGGTTCTTCGGAGGAATGGGGAAGTGGCTTAAAAGCTTGCTTTGCCACCTAGCTTGTCGGGTGTGCATCCGTATTTCATGTTTCTATGCTCCAGAAGTATGTTGGCGATCCGTCTCTTGTTTTGGATTTCAGCATCAATTAGACGATGATTTGACTTATGATGTCAAGCTAGTGGCTATTTTGGAGCGGCAGGTCCGAAAGTTGAGATCAAAGGATATAGCTTCAGTGAAAGTGCAGCGGAGAGATCGGCCCATGGAGAAGGCTACTTTGGAGACCGAGCGGGAGATGCGAAGCATATATGCACACCTATTTGAGGCTTCAGGTATGTTTCTAGACTCGTTCGAGGATGAATGTTTGCTCAAGAGGGGGAGGATGTAATGACCCGTCCGATCGTTTTATGAGTTATAGCCCCATTTTCCCCATTTTTGCTTCTTTGTGTGTTCTTCAGTTGTATTTCATCGTATCGTGTTGGTTGGTTAGGGTTCGGAGTGGTTTTGGAGTGAATTGAGACACTTAGTCTCTTTTGAGTAGGCTTAAGTTGGAAAAGTCAATCGGATGTTGACTTATATGTAAATGATCTATGGGAATTTCGATGGTTCAGTTAGTTTAGTTAGGCGATTTCGGACTTGGAGCGCATCCAGAATGTGATATGGAGGTCCGTGGTAGATTTAGGCTTGAATTGGAAAAATTAGAAATTTGGCATTTCTCGGTTAGCAGTGGAAATTTTGATATTGGGGTCAAAATGAAATTATGGAAATTGTAGTAGGTCCGTAGTGTCATTTGTAATGTGTGTGCAAAATTTCAAGTCATTCGGAGGTGATTTGATAGGTTTCGGCATCGTTTGCGGAATTCGGAAGTTTAGAAGTTCTTAGGCTTGAATTCGAGGGCGATTTGGTGTTTTGATGTTGTTTGGAGTGTTTCGAAGGTTCGAATAAGTTTGAATGGTGATATATGACTTGGTGGTATTTTTGGTTGAGGTCCCGAAGGCCTCGAGATGAATTCGGATGGTTAGCGGAAGAGTTGGAAAATTGTTTGTGCAGCTGAAGCTGCTGCTTCTGTCATTTCCGCACTTGCGAATTGGGGACCGCAGGGCGTGGTCGCAGATGCGGTAGGGAAGCCGCAGATGCAGAAATTTGAAGGCTTAGGGAGGAATCATAGATGCGGTGAGGTGGACGCATCTGCGGGCCCGCAGGTGCGGTTCCTGGGGCGCAGATGCGGTCCTAGGCCTTTAAGTGAAAACCGCAGGTGCGGTTGGTTGGACCGCAGATGCGGAAATTGCTGGGCAGAATGTATAAAAAGGTTCCTTCGCGAATTTTTGCCCATTCTTCACCATTGTTGGTCGGGTTTTGAGCTTTGGGCAGTGATTTTCAAGGGGAATCGAGGGTTATTTGTGGGGTAAGTTACTTGGGCTCTATTACTTGTGTTTATGATGATTTTCTTACTATTTAATCATGAAATTAGTGGGAACTTGGGTTGAAGTCGAAGGGGTTAGGGCTGGAGTTTTGGAGTGTTTTGATTGAGGATTTGAGGGTCAAGTGGAGTCAGATTTTGATAAATCTTGTATGTATGGACTCGTGAGTGAAGGGGCTTTCTAGTTTTGTAATTTTTGTCGGATTCCGAGACGTGGGCCCGGGGTCGAGTTTGGGTGAATTTCGCGATTTTGGTCTAAATTGATAGTTTTTCGTGTGGGATTGATTCCTTGGCCTATATTGATTGTATTTTAGTGCTTTTGGTTAGATTGAGGAAGTTTGGAGGCCGATTCTAGAGGCAAAGGCGTAGTGGAGTAGGATTTGGCTTGGTTTGAGGTAAGTAACGCTTCCAAACTTGGTTCTGAGGGTTCGAAACCCCGAACTATGTGTTATGTGATTAATATTGAGGTGACGCAAATGCCAAGTGACGGGCGTGTGGGCGTGCACCGTGAGAATTGTGGCATGGTTCATTCCATGGCACCGTTTAGTGACTCTCTCTTGCTGATATTTGTGTTGTGATTATGTGATTAAGTAAAATGAGCTGTGAATCATGCTAATCATCATGTTAGGGTTTCACACCTATACTGTTGAGACCCGAGTTGTCATTCTTGGTGTCATCTCATTAGTTTCATTGATATTCTATACTCAGTCTTGTTCATGCATATCATATCATGTCTCAGTCTCGGTTGTTGTTATTTGGCACATCATGTCATTATTTCGGGCTAGTTTCATGGCATTGTGAGCCCGTGTGTGTGACTGAAGAGTGATGACTGAGTGAGGCCGAGAGCCTGATTGTGAGTGACATTTATGGGATTGGGCTGCATGCCGCAGCGGATATGTTGATGATTGCTTTAGCGCTTGGACTGTAAGAGCCCCTCCGGAGTCTTTAACACACCCCTAGTGAGTGCAGTCGATATTTTGAGGGATGGATCTTCCTTGGACATGGGTCTTGTTCGAAGTATTTATACCTGGAGATGGATCTTCTCCATAGGGATGGAATGGCCTTCCTCGGCACTGAGTGACTGTTGTCAGCGATGTGTATATATATTCCGGGATGGATCTTCCCTGGGCCGATGGCCATATACAGTACCGAGTGGTTGAGCACTTGAGAGTGGAGGCACATGGTATATTTTCATGCATTGGCACGTAGAGATTTGCTGAGCTTTATACTTCACATTGTTCGGATTGGGATTTACTTCACTGTTGAGCTGAATACTTGAATTGCAAGCATGCCTAGTTTCCTGTACAGTTTAATTGTGTTATAACTATTGAGGTTTAGTTCGTCACTACCTATCAGTCCATAGTTTGGACTTGTTACTTACTGAGTTTGTGTACTCACGTTACCCCCTGAACCCTGTGTGCAGATCCAGGTATCTCAGGCCACGGTAGCGGTTGTTGACTATTCCAGTCGCGGATTTTCACCTGAGATAGCGAGGTAGATGCCTCACGATCGCACTCCCGCCTTTCTCCTTCTGTATCTTCCTTTTAGTATACTTTGGCTATTTTCAGACTATTTTAGTCTCGTTATATTTCGGATCAGTTTTAGTATTTTGCTCATGACTTAGTGACACCCGAGGTCGGGCTTTTATTTTCGCATTTTGGTTTGAAATTTTATCTTTTATGGAATTTCAGTATGATAAAGGTTATTATTTAGCTTTTAAATGAATTATCATATTATTTGGGAACATGTCTACTGGCCTAGTTCCATGATAGGCGCCATCACGACTTGGTTGGTTTTAGGGTCGGACAGACCGACTCTGCCAAGAGGTGGTGGCTGGAATCTGAGTGGAGCAGACCAGTCGGTTCACCTTCACTTACCTGGGATTAGTTTTCACAGCTATTTTTGGAGAAGTTTATTCCTTTCACTTTGATAGAGGAGTATCGTAGGCAGTTTGAACGCCTTCAGCAGGGTGGTATGACCGTCACCCAGTACGAGACTAGATTTGTGGACCTGGGTCGTCATGCAGCTATGTTGATTCCAAAAGATAGGGATAGAGTGAGGAGGTTTATTGATGGTCTTACCTTCGGCATCAGGATTTAGATGGCCTAGGAGACGAGGGATGATATTTCTTTTCAGAGGGCCGTGGAGATTGCTAGACGAATCGAGATGGTTCGTGATCAGGATAGAGGGTTGACATTTAAGAAGAGGCCCCATCATTTCGGTGGTTTTAGTGGTGCCTCATTTGGAGCCAGGGGTTCTTTTGGTAGAGGCCATCCTCCTAGGCCAATTCAGTCAGCTTTTTAGGTAGCCCACAATGCTTCAGGCGGTCGTAGTTCTTATGAGTCTCGTCCTGAGCAGCCAACATTCAGTGCACCTCCAGCTCCTATCAGTGCACAACCATTTTAGAGTTACTACAGCGCTACGGGCCGTCAAGGTCAGTCTCAACTTCAGCAGCCTCAGCAGCCGAGAGAGTGCTTTGAGTGTGGGGGCGTAGGTCACATAAAGAGGTATTGCCCTAGATTGTCGAGTAGCAGACCTTAGCAAGGTTCTCGTGCCATCATGCCAAAACTAGTTGCTCCATCTCTTGCACAGCCAGCTAGAGGTAAGGGTCAGATTGTTAGACGTAGAGGTTAGGCTATTAGAGGTGGAGGCCAACCAGCTAGGGGCCGCTCGAAGGGTGGAGGTTAGAGTGGTGGGGCCCAGCCCCATGTTTATGCCTTTCAGCTAGATCTGAGGTAGCATCATCTGACGTCGTCATCATAGGTATTATTCCGATTTGCCATAGAGATGCTTCAATTCTATTTGATCCGGGCTCTACTTATTCCTACTTGTCATCCTATTTTGCTTCATATCTGATTGTGCCTCATGATTCTTTGAGTGCTCTTGTATATGTGTCCATGCCTATGGGATATTATATTATTATAGATCGTGTTTATCGCTCGTGTGTGGTTTCTATCGGGGGCCTAGAGACTAGTGTAGATCTCCTACTTCTGGATATGGTGGACTTTGATGTTATCTTGGGTATAGATTGGTTGTCACCTTATCATGCTACATTGGACTATCATGCAAAGACGGTGACCTTAGCCATGCCGGGGTTGCCTCGATTAGAGTGGAGAGGGACTTTTGGCCATTCTACTAGCAAGGTTATTTCTTATGTGGAGGCTCGACATATGGTTGAGAAGGGGTGTTTAGCATATTTGGCCTATGTTCGTGATTCTAGGCGAAGGTTCCTTCCATGGATTCAGTACCTGTTGTGCCTGAGTTTCCAGAGGTGTTTCCTGCAGATCTGCCAGGGATGCCATCTGACAGGGATATTGATTTTCTTTTTGACCTGGCTCTGGGCACTCAACCCATTTCTATTCCACTGTACCGTATGTCGCCACCTGAGTTGAAGGATCTGAAGAAGCATTTGTGGGATTTGCTTAATAAGGTATTCATTAGACCTAGTGTCTCACCTTGGGGTGCGCCCGTGTTGTTCGTGAAGAAGAAGGATGGTTCGATGAGGATGTGTATAGATTATCAGCAGTGGAACAAAGTTACTATCAAGAACAAGTATCCGTTGCCGAGGATTGATGACTTATTTGATCAGCTTCAGGGTGCTAAAGTGTTTTTGAAGATTAATCTGAGATCATGCTACCATCTGTTAAAGATTAGGGCATCGGATGTCCCTAAGATAGCTTTCCGGACTCGGAACGGGCATTACGAGTTTCTGGTGATGTCATTTGGCTTGACAAATGCCCCAACAACATTCATGGTTTTGATGAACCGGGTATTCAAGCCTTACTTGGATTCTTTTATGATCGTACTCATTGATGATATCTTGATCTACTCCCGCAGTCGAGAGGAACATGAGCATCATCTTAGAGTTGTACTTCATACTCTGAGAGATAGTTAGTTGTATGCCAAGTTTTCAAAGTGTGAGTTTTTGTTGGACTTAGTCGCCTTTTTGGGTCATGTTGTATCTGTAGAGGGCATTAAAGTGGATCCTAAGAAGATTGAGGCAGTTCAGAACTGGCCTAGACCTACTTTATCTACAGAGATTTGGAGCTTCCATAGTTTGGCGTGGTATTATCGTCGGCTCGTGGAGGGCTTTTCATCCATCGCAACCCCATTGACTAGATTGACCCAGAAGGGTTCCCCATTCAGGTGGTCTGATGAGTGTGAGTTGAGCTTTTATAAGCTCAAGATTGCTTTGACTATGGTGCCAGTATTGGTCTTGCCCATAGGTACAGGATCCTATACGGTGTATTATGATATGTCGCGTGTTGGGCTCGGTGTAGTATTGATGCAGGATGGTAGGGTGATTGCTACACATCACGGCAGTTAAAGGTTCACGAGAATAATTACAATGTTCATGACTTGTAGTTGGCAGCCATTGTTTATGCATTGAAGATTTGGAGGCATTACCTTTACGTCATGTCATGTGAGGTGTTAACGTATCATCGAAGTTTTTAGTATTTGTTCAAGCAAAAGGATCTCAATTTGAGGCAGCAGAGGTGGTTAGAGCTGCTAAAAGACTATGATATCACCATTTTGTATCATCCTCGGAAGGCTAATGTGGTGGCTGATGCCTTGAATAGAAAGGCTGTGAGTATGCGCAACCTTTCTTATATTCCAGTTGGTGAGAGGCTGCTAGCATCAGATGTTCAGGCTTTGGCCAACCAGTTCGTGAGGTTAGATATTTCGGATCCTAGTCGAGTTCTTTCTTGCACGGTTTCGGTCTTTCTTGTATGAGCGCATCAGAGAGCATCAGTGTGACGACCTCTATTTGCTTGTCCTTAAGGACACGGTGCGGCATAGTGATGCCAAGAAGGTTACCATTGGAGCTGATGGGGTTTTGCGAATGCAGAGTCGGATTTGTGTACCCAATGTAGATTGGCTTCCTAAGTTGATTCTTGAGAAGGTCCACAGTTTGCGGTATTCCATTCATTCGGGTGCTATTAGGATGTACCAGGTTTTGAGACGGCATTATTGGTAGAGAAGGAAGAAGTAGGATATAGTTGCATATGTATCTTGGTGCTTGAACTGTCAGCAGGTAAAGTACGAGCACCATAGACCGGGTTGTTTGCTTTAGAGGCTTGAGTTTCCTGAGTGGAAGTGGGAGCGTATTACCATGGATTTTGTTGTAGGGGTTCCACGGACTCAGAAGAAATTTGATATTGTATGGGTGGTTGTGGATAGATTGACGAAGTCGGCGCATTTCATTCTAGTAGCAATTACCTTTCTTTGGAGCGGTTGATGAAGATCTATATCCGCGAGATTGTTCGTCTGCACGATGTTTCGGTGTCCATTATTTCTGATCAAGGCACGTAGTTCACATCGCATTTTCGAAAAGCCGTGCGGCATGAGTTAGGCATGTGGGTTGAGTTGAGTACAACATTTCAGCCCTAGAAGGACTGACAGTCTGAGCGCACCATTTAGATATTGAAGGATATGCTTCGCTCTTGTGTTATGGATTTCGGGGGTTCTTGGGATCAGTTCTTGCCGCTTGCGGAGTTTGCCTACAACAACAACAACTACCAATTGAGTATTCAAATGGCTCCTTATGAGGCACTATATGGGAGGCCGTGTCAATCGCAGTTGGTTGGTTTGAGCCGGGAGAGGCTCGATATTTGGGTACCAATTTGGTTCAGGATGCTTTGGAAAAGGTCAAGATGATTCAGGATTGACTTCGCACCGCTCAGTAAAGGTAGAAGAGTTATGCTGATCTTAGAGTTCATGATGTTGCATTCATGGCTGGCAAGAGGGTTCTGCTCAGGGTTTCACCCATGAACAGTGTGATGAGGTTCGGAAAGAAGGACAAGTTGAGCCCTATGTATATCGGACTTTTTGTGATACTTGAGAGAGTGGGTGAGGTGGCCTACAGGCTTGCATTTCCACCTAGTTTATTAGTAGTCCATATGGTGTTCCATTTGTCCATGTTCGGAAAGTATCACCGTGATCCATTTCATGTATTAGATTTTAGCTCAGTCCAATTGGACATAGATTTGACTTATGTGGAGGAGCCGGTGGCCATTCTAGCCTAGCAGGTCCGGAAGTTGAGGTCTAAGAGTTATCCTTTAGTTCGAGTGTAATGGAGAGGTCAGTCAACCAAGGCAGCTACGTGGGAGTCCGAGTCCGATATGCGGAGTAGATACCCACACCTTTTCACCAGTCCGGGTACTTTTATATCCGTTTGAGGATGAACGTTTGTTTTAGAGGTGGAGAATATGATGACCTAATAGATCATTTTGAGAATTAGCCTCTATTTTTGTATTCTAAGACCTCAATTGGCTCTGTTTAGCATTTCTAGATTTAGCCTCTATTTTTGCCTTAAAAATGGTTTGAGTTGATTACACTCAATATTTTGTGTAAACGGACCTGGATCTGTATTTTGACGGTCCTGGTGGGTCTGTATCGTGATTAGGGACTTGGGGATATGCCCGAAATTCAATTTGGAAGTCCCTACTTGTTTTGGCTCATTTTACCGAGAACTAGCATTTTTGAAAGTTGGAAATTGCTAAGTTTGACCATAAGTTAACTTCATAGCTAACGGATTCGGATTTTGACGTTAAAACTTGGAATAAATTTGTAATACTAATTGAAACTTGTTTGCGAAATTTGGTTCAATTCGAAATTCATTTGACATGATTCGGACGCTTACATGTGATTCTAGTGTTCTTGAGTTTCACTTTGAAAGTTCATTCGTTTTGAGGATTGATTCGTAGAATTAGGTGTTATTTTGGTACTTTGATTGTGCGAGTAAGTTCTTATGATGTTATTACACTTGTGTGCATGTTTGGCTTGGAGTCTGAGGGGCTGGGGTGAGTTTCAGATATGTTTCGGATGAGTTTTGCAAAGGAAAAGTCTGCTAGTGCAATACCAGTTCTGGTGCTCTATTACAGATCTCGCAATTGCGAGGTTTGGCTCGCAAACGCAAGGCTTGCTTTTACCAAGAAATTCGCAAAAGAGAAGCAGTACACTAGGGGTCAGTGATCGCAGTTACGACCACTTCCTTCGCAAAAGCGAAGGTCTAGAGTTCACAAAAGCGAACAAATTCTCCCAAACTTTGATTCGTTTCGAGTTGTTCGAGATTCTTCTATCGCTTCGTACTTTTACTCTCTTGATGTAGAACTTGTTGTAAATTTGGTTGTTGAATTGCTATTGTTGATTGAAATTGTTTGAGGAGCGGGTTGCACGCCGCAACGGAAAATGAAAGGTAATGAGTTGAAATAGCGGAATAAGGATGGATTATGATGCTGACAGATGATGATATGGTGGGATCGGGTTGTGCGCCGCAACGAATTGTATAAAGTTATGTTTGTTTGTGACTGTTGGATTTACCTCGATATTTGGATTTTGAGTTCGTTGTTCTGAGATAACTACTTATTTCCAATCCTGTCTTTTCTGTTAATATAATTATTGCGTACAAGTTAGTGTAAGCGACCCGCCTTAGCCTTGTCACTACTTCGTGAGGTTAGGCTCGGCACTTACAGAGTACATGGGGTCGGTTGTGCTCGTACTACACTCTGCACTTCCTGTGCAGATACCGGTGTTGGTCCCAGCTGCGCTAAGTGAGGTTCGCTCATATCTAGCTATCAGTGGAGACTTGAGGTATAGCTGCACGGCGTCCGCAGCCCTGAAGTCCCCTTCTACATCATTTTAGCCGTTTATTTTGATTCAGACCATTATCTGTAGTATTCTACATGCTCATGTATACGTGACACCAATTCCAGATTTTGTACTTGGATTTCACCACTTATTATTTTATTACCTTATTCAGACTATTCGGTTTTATTATTGTCATTTAAGTTGGAAATTATTAAAAATGGTTAATAGATATAGCTAACATTGGCTTGCCTATCAAGTGAAATGTTAGGCGCCATCACGGTCCCGATGGTGAGAATTCCAGATTGTGACAAGTTGGTATCAGAGCCCTATGTTGCCTACTTACAAGTCATGAGCAAGCTTAGTAGAGTCTGGAGGATCGGTACGGAGATGTTTGTACTTATCTTCCAGAGGTTATGGAGTTAAGGAAAAATTTCATTTCTTTCTCTCTCTATCGTGCAATTTCATTGTATCATTGATGATTGAATCATTCTATTCTTGTTCTCTCACATATGGCGAGAACACGCACAACATGTACAGCCGGACAAGAGCCAGAGCCCCCTGTGGCAGCTACTACCAGAGGCTGAGGCCGAGGTCGAGGCAGAGCAGAGGCAGAGCTAAGCCTAGAACTCGAGTAGCAACACCCGTAGTGGAGCCTCAGATTGATCATGATGAGGACGTCCCAGCTCAGACCGTACTCGTCGGACCAGCTCAGGTCTCGAAGGGATTCATAGCCACTCCAATGCTTCAGGATGCTATATTCCGCTTAGTTGGAATCATGGAGAGTGTGGCTCAGACCAGAGTATTTCCCATGGCACCATCCCTCTCTCAGGCCGGGGGAGGAGCACAGACTCCCGCCACTCATCGACGTCCTAACTATGGCTTCATAAACAGATTTCACAATCGAATACTTCCATCCCTCCAAAGCATAACCCCATCACCGTGAGGTATCTTAACATCAGTCATACCCTTCAAGGCTAAACCTAGTTCATAAAACACTTTCTGAGAAGAATCTTCAAAACCTAAACACACTCCTTCAGATTTTACCATTGGAGATTCTTCATAGCGCCAGAAATCTTCCCCTAAATCACTCTAGGGGTGATACTAGCTATATAAAAGCTAGACCTATTTCTCTTTCCCCAGCATTACATGGTAAGGCTATGTAGCCATAGTCTATATTTGGATATATTTTCTTTTCAATTTTTTTTAAATTCATTATGATTTTTAAGCTATTTTGAAGGTATTAAATACATGTATAGAAACATCTTTTTCTTACCGTTATAGGTGAGCGTGGCGTCAAAGGTATTGCGATTCACTTTCTCTGGGATCGTACAAGTGCAAAGTACTTGCTTCATGTCCTATAAGGTAATCAAATTCATCCATTCTGGAGTAGATTGTGTTCGGAACACCAGGCAAAGGAGAAGAAAGGTGAGTGTTCGACGACAGCGGGCATATCTATGTGTGCCGGAATCACTTTGCTTGATGACATAAAACTAGATTTACAAGAGGCTTTAAACTTTTTAAGTAAATACAAATATACAAAAAGATTAATCTCTCCTTTTTCACTTTTTGTTTATAGGACAATAGTCTTAATTAAACTATATTAAGCCTTTTGACTTCATATAGTAATATTATTATTATTATTATATTTGTAAAGGTTCATTTATGTTAATAAAATACTAGCCATGTATATACAATATTACCTTAGATATTATCGTAAAAAATATATTATTTACTAATATAAAATTTGAGTAGTCTAATTAAAAATTCTAAAATATTTTTACTGTTAAAAAGAAGATAGTCTTTCCTTCCTTTTCTTCAATATAGATTTCATATTTTTTTCTACAAATTTCAATATTATCTAAGTGAAAAGAATCATGGAATTTATTATTAACAATTTCTTGGGGTACTAAAATTTTGTGGCCCAAAGCAAAGGCTTTACTAGCCTCCCCCTCTAGCCACCCCTTGAATCTGTTATTAAATTGACCCAACAAAAAATATATCATGATATGAAATAATAGATTTGGTGATTTCCCATTACTAATATTACTTTTTTTGGGCGGAGTAAAATTGGTAAATAGTTGCTTTTTGGGTCGGTTATTTGAGTTTGGCCACCTTTTTAATTATATTGGTAAAGTAGCCACTCAAAAATACCCATATCTAAAATACTAAAGAACTCCAACAATCAGTGCTGGATTTCGAACATTCTACAAGTGAAGCTCCAACATAATATACTGTTGTTCTAAAAACTCTCTACAAGTGTAATCCCAAATCTTCAGAGCTTTTAAAGGTAAAATTTCAGTGTACTTAACTGAAGTTCAAACATATGAAGGTTCAAACCCCCACATCAATTACTGAAGTTTGTCACAACCCAAGCCCATGGCACGTATTTTTTGCTTTGGGCTTATGCCCGCACAGATTTATCTTTCGAGCTACCCCACATCGAGCCCCAAAAATGTATGTACCGTGTGAACTTGTGTTATGCCTTATAAGGTTCTTCTGTTTTTCGTCCCATATGATATGGGATTCGCCTAAGGTGACATGTGCGCCCCTTCTTCAAAACCTTGCTAGCCAAGAAGCCTGTCAGTACTACTTGACCCGGCCTCATCAGCCTTCACCCCCCTTGGGACTCAGTGTCCTTGCTAAGGTTTGCCCCACCAATGTATTCAGAGAGATTTGGATCTGATACCATATTTTCATGACCTTCACCCATGGCACGTATTGCCCGCTTTGGGCGTAGGCCTGCACGAATTTATCTTTTTAGACTTGAAAAATCTTTGTAAGTTCATATTCCACCAAGGATTACTAGGATTTGAATCATTTCATATTGTTTCACTCAAAAAGTACCTTATTTTGAAATCTATGACACAATCATAGAGTTCTAACTTCCACAAGCTGAAACTACATGATATTATCCTTGAGTTTAAAAGAGGTGCCATATGTGAAATAATCCTTTTAGGTTAAAACTTCAACAGCAATTACCGGGTTTGAAACCTTTATAGGTTCAAACCCCAACAACTATTATTGGGATTGAATCCATTTCACATCGTTTCACCCATGAAGATTTGAAGCTAATTATTTTGAACTCCAAGAATCGTTCCTGAATTTCACACTAGTAAAAGCTCAAAAATTAAGAAATATTCCAGGGACTTCGAACTTCAGTACTAATTGCTGCTAGAGTGTCACGACCCAAAATCTAGTTAGTCGTTATGGAACCTACCCCAACATGCTAGGTAAGCCAAATGATAAACAACACAACTCAAATAGGATAACAGGAATCAATAAATAGAATAACTAAGCTTTATATACAAATCCCAAGGATTGGTAGTACAAGTCATGAGATTCTAAGACTGAGAATTTATAAAGCTGGTGCAAAATAAATACATCACCTGTTCGAAGTATACATAAACAGATTTATAGATCTAAAGCTACCAAGCACAAGCGACATCTATAAACGGCATGTACATCGTCAATATTAGCTCTCGCCGCACACAACAACATCAACTCTAAAATCTGCACGCAAGGTGCAGAAGTGTGGTATGAGTACAACTGACCCCATGTACTCAATAAGTAACAAACCTAACCTTAGGTTGAAAGCAGTAACGAGCTCGGAGAAGGCAGTATCCAACACCAATAGCCAATAACCACTCATGACAGTATAGTGAAGAACAGTAAAGGTATATGACTCAGAGATGAAATTTTCAGCTCGTTCACAGATACAGAAAAGTACACATGCCTTTGAAGTATAGCAGTCCAAGTCTAAATCTTACCAACGAAACCATTTAAACATGAGTTTATCAAAGAACTGTGTTTTCTAATTTATAACATCACACAAGACTTTTCTTTTATCGATTAGCATGAGGAAAGTACATCTCTATGCCTATATGTCAATATGCATGCCAAGTTATCAATTATCGCATATCGCCTAGCATGAGGAATATACATCTCTATGCTTACATGTCAAATCATAAATGTCACATTACCATCTAGCATGAGGAAAATGTATCTCTATGCCTACATGCCAAGTATGCATGTCGTGTGAATGATTTTCACGGTGATATTCCCATTTATTCTCACCCTCAACATACTCAAGTTGTCTGTCTCAATTTCCCACTTCATCACACACACACAGTCACTCAGCACGGGTGCCTTGCTCATAAGCCCCTCACCAAAGCATGTGTTTTTGTGTGTGTATGTGTGTGTGTGTGTGTGTATCACCGTGCATGCGCTCACTGCTGGTATGTCAGACTCCGAAGGGGCGGATCCTGCCCAAGCGCTAATCAAAAGCCTATAAAATATGTTGCGGTGTGCAGCCCGATCCACAATAACACTCACAACCTGGATCTCAAGCCCACCTCAGTCATTAATCTCTCAAGTCTCAAGGGCTCACAATCTCATACCAATCAGCCCAACAATGAGAATATATATATATATATATATATATATATATATATATATATATCACCGTGCATGCGCTCACTGCTGGTATGTCAGACTCCAGAGGGGCGGATCCTGCCCAAGCGCTAATAAAACTTGTTGGGGCGTGCAACCCGATCCCATCATGAATCAATAATGCCTGCTGCGGCGTGCAACCCAATCCCATCATGTGTCAACAGTACCCACTGCGGCATGCAGCTCGATCCCATTAATATTACTCACAAACAGGCCCTCGGCCTCACTCAGCCATCAATCTCTCCAGTTTCTCGGGCTCCTAACTCTCATGCCAAGCAGCCCAAATCAATGATACATGATGTGACAATAAATGACAACGGAGACTGAGATATGATATGCTACGATGAATGCGACTGAGTACATAACTGCAAATTAAGCAAATAACTCAACAATAAAGAACGACCGCTGCGGGTCCCAACAGCACCAACATATAGCCTAAGCATGATTTCTAACATAAATCACAGCTCAATTCTTCTAACACATAGAGTACAATAATAATATTCAGATAAGATGGCAACATGGTTTTGCGGAATTGACCGAGTCACAATTTCTACGATGCATGCCCACACGCTCCTCACCTAGCATGTGTGTCACCTCCATACCAATCACATAACAAGTAATTCAGGGATTCATACCCTCAGAACCAAGTTTAGGAGTGTTATTTACCTCAAACCGTGCAAATCTCTAATCCAATAAGCCCTTGCCTCACGAATCGTCCTCCGAACGCCTTGAATCTAGCCAAAAACAACTCGATACAATCAACACAAGCTATAGGAAACAATTCCATATAAAAATGCTAAGT
Organism: Nicotiana attenuata; assembly: GCF_001879085.1. NCBI lineage: Eukaryota > Viridiplantae > Streptophyta > Magnoliopsida > Solanales > Solanaceae > Nicotiana > Nicotiana attenuata. The sequence continues at coordinate 699,538 of NW_017670287.1, forward strand.
TCTTAATCAAAAGTAAAAAAAAATTAACTCAAAAAGTCAACCCCTGGCCCATGTCTCAAAATTTGACAAAATTAGCAAAATCCGAACACCGATTCAACTACGAGTCCAACTATACCAAAATTACTCAAATCCAATCACAACTCGACCTTCAGATCCTCAAATTAAAGCCTATGAAGTTTCTATAATTTTTCCCTAATTTCCATCTCAAATCACTAACTAAATGATAAAAATAATAATGGATTCGTATAATATAGCCAAAACCGAGTTTGAATCACTTACCTAGAAAATTTCTTGAAAACCCCAAGAAAAATCGCCACAAACCGAGCTCTCTAGATCCAAAAATGAAAAATGAGATGAAACCCTCGTTTATATGGCACCACATCTGATCTTCTAAAGTGCTGACTGCACTTTTTTGTGTGGTCCACACTTCTAAATTACGCGGCTTCTATCCATATTGTGCGGCCGCACTTCAGCAGCAATTATACTACCAAAATTCAGTAAATTGACCATAACTTTTTGTACAAATGTCCAAATAATGAACGGTCTGATTTTCTGGAAACTAGACTCAAAGGGCTACAACTTTCATTTTTGGATTGTCACGACCCGCAACTTAGCCTGTCGTGATGGCGTCAAACGTGGTACTAGTCAAGCCGACATTTCAAAAGAATTCCAACACTTTTGAATGAAAAGTAAAACAACACAGGTTTAAATTCATCAAACTCTCAAAAATTGGATAGAAGGCCAAACCCTAATACGGAAACTCCCAACATCGGAGTGTCACTGAGTACATGAGCGTCTATACCTCACAAGTCTAGAAATACTGTCTATGAAAGACTAAAACTAAATACATAAAGCTAAAAGATAGGAAGGAGAGACAAGGTCTGCGAACACCGGGCAGCAACCTTGGAATCTCCAACGTTCAAGCTGTGTAGAGAAATCAACACCCACCATGTCCAGAAACACCTGGATCTGCACACGAAGTGCAGGGTGTAGTGTGAGTACAACCAACTCAGTAAGTAACAAGAATAAATAATGGACTGAAAGTAGTGACGAGCTTCACAGATATAGTTCAATTACAGAAATTATAACATAAGGAGATAGGCATGCTTTCAAGTTCGACAATTAAGGCTAACACAATTAATTCATGTCAATTTCAATTGAAACAGGATATAGTATCTCTCAGAATTTACATGACAATGATATATGCCAGCTGAAGTACAACAATAATGAAATCATGTGCAAAATCTCAGAACAATAGTCACTCAGTCCTCCCATGCACTCCAACCTCACAGTCTCTTATTCCTCACAGTCCCTCATTCCTCTCAGTCGCTCGACACTCATACTCAGTAGGTACTTGCGCTCACTGGGGGTGTGTACAGACTCCGAAGCGCTATAACAAGACAATCATGAAATTATCAATGAAACATGCTGCGGTGTGCAACCCGATCCCATAAATATCCTCACAATAAGGCCCTCGGCCTCATTCAATCATCAACCTCTCCAGTCTCTCGGGCTCTCAGTAAATCATGATGACCAGCCCAAACAACGATGATATTGTTTACCTTGAAAATGGTAATTACAATTAGATTTGATTTTGTGGTTCAAAAAATACGTGATCTATTTTTATGCTAGTTGTTAAGCAATTGATGCTAAGTGTGAGACTGGAAAACAAGATAAGAACTCGAAAGCAGTATGTTTAAGCAAACCGAGTGGCTGAGAATCGGGGCCTCGAACTAGGTTATACGGGGGCTTGAAGTCGAACTAGGTACTGAGTTGTGGACAGCCGATGAAGGGTTAACAGTTTTGAGAGCTTTGATGAAGGCTCTTTATGGCCAATAATGAGCAATAAATGAAGAAAAATTAATAGAACGCACTAAATGTGAGCAATAAATGCAAAAACTAGAATCAAGGGAGAATGTGTTTAAGTTAGAGAGCAGAGAATGTTCTTGTATTGAATGTTATATATCGTATATGTTACAAAATAACAAGGATCCCCTTTATATATGAGGGGAAATCCCAACATGGTACAGATGCATTTATTACAAAGAAATATAGCTGGTATAGCTATTCGCTAGTTTTGTACAGACTAGTGCTTCTCTTGCAGGTTTTGTCAGCTTTGATCATGCGCCTTGGGAACTCCCCACTCTCCCATGATAATCATCAATTTGCACTGCCCCAAGGTCGAATGTTAGGAACCCTCGGGGTCGAACCTTGAGCCATGCCTCAAGCCTTTGGAGACGCGCTTGCGAAGCGTTACAACGACCATAAAATTGGGCCTTTTAATTTTTACCGTATACAGATTGTCCCCGCATTTCTTAGAATGAAAATGACAAGAAACGGTCCTGACTCTTCACTTTCTTGAACATCTCGTGATGGCGTCATGCTTGTGACGTCAGTGCTCTAGGCGACTGGAAACATCCTGTCAATCCATCTTCAGAGGCATTCATTGCACTGCCGGTTTATTCTCCCCAAAGGCGGTCATATTGTCGCCGATTTGTTTCCCAAAAAGCATTGATTGTGCCTAGCGGTACGTCTCCCAAAGGCATTGATTGAGCCGTTGGTTACGCTACTGCCCTTCTATAAATGGGAGGTTTCTTGAATCAAACTCCATCCAGTCATTCTTCAATAGCTTTCAACTCCTTTCTTCTCCTCTTCCTCATCCAAACTTTATTTTTCATGATTCGAGTCCGTGACCATAAGGGCACACGGCAGTGGTTTTGCCAGTTATGCCATGGCTCCCTTTAAAAGCTCTTCCCCACTGAGTGGGATCGTACTGGTTTGTTGTTGGCCCGGAATGATGAGAGAGGGGCTTCGAATTGTTCCCGCATCAGAGGATATGTGGCCCTTGAACTGCTCCTCATCTCCCTTAACTTCAACCTGGTGTGGCACTTCACTCCCTTTTCTTTCTCCGGAGTGAAGTGGCCATCTACTAACTGTTGCATCCCACACCAGTGCAACGTCTCAAGAAGTGGCTTCACAATAGTAGTGCTGGCGAGACCCATACTAGCCAAATTTTTCACCAAGCCACAATTTTCCCAGCCTGTTAAAGCTTTTGCTCGGTGGCGGGCTACGACCTCTTCTTCATCTTTTTCTGCTTCTTCATCTTTTTCTACTTCGGAGGAGGTTCTCGAAGACATCGTTTGGAAGATTGAAATAGGGTCCCCAAAGGAATGGTTCTCTTAGATATTGCTTCCGAGGATGTACCTTCGAGAGTAGATTAGACTTTAGCTGTTAGTTTTTGCTTCTTTGTTTCTGTGTAAGGACCCTTCGTGGGCTTTTGTAATCATCGTTATTAATACAAAAATGTTTCTTCAATTTGTCATTGATTTTTGCTAGATTTCCCTTTGCCCGTGTTTGTAAAGAATCTGAGCATGTGAGTTTATCAATCGGTCCGAATATCGGGCTTGGGCGTAAGAATTTCCTTGGTTCTTAATTGGTAAATATGATATTCCCTGAAACCCTTTGCCGTTCCTCGGACTAAGTCCGGGTTTACTTGATACAAACTTAGGCCGCCGGAACTGGCGACTTCGAATTGAGTGGGAGTGGGGCCTCGAATTTAAGAACAAAACCTAACTCTCTTAGGCCCCGTTGATAGTCCTCGAGAGACGAAGTTGTTTGACCACCTGAAAATAAAGACAGCCCTCGGGCCTTTTCGAATAGTCCCCGAGTGAGAGTTTATCTGAACTCGGGTGACCTCGAAAACTTGCTTTGAAAAATGAAGACAACCCTAAGGCATCATAGATAGACACCGGATAAGGATACGCTTGGACTCGGATGGTCCCTGGGCTAAAGTAGCCGAGAGAGCATTTAAATTGATCTGAAGGTGAAAATAGCCCTGAGGCTTTATTAACAAATCTTGAGAGAGAACCGGCTTGGGCTCAGGTAGTTCGAGGGCCAAGGAGTTCGGGTGAATGACCCACGCTTGCAACTGCGAAGGTCCTCGAGATTGGGTACCATCTCAAGGCTTAGTTTGATCCCCATATGGAGTCCGTTCTGTAATACCAAAGGTCCTCGAGATCGGGCACCATCTCGAGGCCAAATTGGTGTCGACAGCTCCTTAGAGCTTATATCCGCTTTGACTGAGATCCTCGAGGTGGGGCATCACCTCGAGGCTTAGATTGATATTGATGGCTCCTTAGAGCCTATAATTACGGTAGCAGAGATCATTGAGATTGGGCACCATCTCGAGGCTGGAACGATACGGGAATCTCTGACTCCTCGAACGTTGTGCAACAACTTTGCTTGTATGGCACGGCCATGAAGTGTCCGGGATGGTCCCGTCGGTACGCTATTCCGAAAATGATAATGGCCTAGTCGGAATTAATTGGCCTTTAGAGTAGGTGAACATTCGCCGCTTGCTCTATATATGAGTTTGTTTCCTCCCTTTTTGAAGATTCTTTATTTTGAGCCGCTATCCCTTTTCGTAGAGTTCTTCTTCCTTGCATCAGCCTTTCTATCATTTTAATTCAAAGTTTTTGCCCGAGTTTCCATTTTCCTTCTCTTGTTTTATCATAGCCATGGCTGCGACGCCCAAATCCGTTCACCAAGAAGAGGAGGGTTCCGCCTCTTCTTCTCGCTCAATAGGTACCATCGGCGTCTGGCGAGCCAACCTTAAGATGTTTTGTCTCAATGAGGGACCTTTCATTAGAGAGACCTCCCAATATCGAGGGCCATTGGGATCACGCATCAAGGTTTACTTCATCAATAGGAGAGGGGCACCTCGAGGCAGTAAGGAGAGTGGGGAGAAAAGGTGGTACTGCAGGTACCTTCCCCGGAAGAGAACATCATGGCTTATACAGAGGGTTTTTTCAATGTATACACGTACCCCTTTACGTTGGGCCCCCTTGATAGGGTTGTGCTCGACTTCTATCAAAGATATCGGGCTACCCTGGCGCAGGTTCACCCGTCGTTCTGGAGGATAGTGCTGATGATGAGGTTCTTTGCGGAAGAAGTCGGGCTCGAGTTCACCCTTAGCCATCTCATCAGATTGTATCGACCCTTTCATTACCGAGACCTGATAGCTTCGTGATGCCGATCCACCAGTCCCTTTGTTGTCAATGATGAAGAAGATGGGGACCGAGGGTGGATGAATCGATTCGTCCGAGTAAGGACTATCGATGTTATCCCCGCGGAGTTCCTGCCGTTTCCTGAGAAATGGAATTTCACACGGTGGTGGAGACGAATTCTGTAAAGACGCTTTCCTTTTCTTTTCTGCAGCAACCCCGTGGATGCCATAGGAGATCCCCAACCTCTCGTATTGGGCTTGGAAGCTGGCAACCCGCTTGACCTATGATGAGCGTAGGTGGCGAGATCTATCCAAGGGTAAATGTGAGGCAAAACACCACGATACGTGCTGTGTGGTTTGCTTTCTTTGAAAGGTACTTTCTTTTTGTGCGTACTGACTCGGTCACTGTAAGCATTAGAGATTTTTCTGAGATGAGATCGTGTCCCCTTGGAGAGGGGAAAGGATCGTCGGCTTTGGGACCGAGGAATAATAACAAACGAAAGGAACCCTCGAAGATTGAAGGTGCTCACAGCGAGGCAGGTTCTGACCGAAGGCTTAGAGAAGATGCATCAGTTGAGCCTACAGCGCCCGAGACTTCTAGTCTCGCCAAAAAGGTTCCTCCTTTGCCGCCGTCTTCCCTTCCTGTTGAAGGTACTTCGAGGGACAAGGATTTTCTGGCACCGTCTTCTTTTCCCCTCGAAGTACTTTGAGGGATGTTCGGGGCCAGGGGCCGCCTGTCCCAAGTGAGGTCTCGGACGATCACAATTCTGTTGGAGTGGTTTTACTGGGGCCGAAGAGGCCAGGCCAGTAGATGTGCGCTCGACCTTCAAGGAGGCTCAGCGGTTCTGTTCTGTGGTGAGTTTTGGTCAATTGTATTAGCTTTCTGATTTTGCGCTTTCATTTTCTTATTGAGCTCCTTTTTCATAGGCCTTTGACAAGCTTAAGTCTGAGTTGCTTCACTGGGAAGCCGGGTTGCGAAAAGCCTTGGATATGGAGAAATCCCTCAGCTTCCTTTGTGATAGAATGGCAGAGGAGCTGGTATACCTGCGGTATGACGTGAGTCGGAGCCGGAATTATAAAAGCTACCTCGAGGGACGGGTAACCTATGTTTTGAGAGGGGGGGAGGGGGCACGTTTCTTCTCCTCTCTTCGGAAATTAACACTTTGATGCTTCAGTTGCATAGGATGATGGAAAACTTGGAACACCTTTGGGGTGAAGTTGGTCGGGCCAAGCACGAGTGTACTGAGTTAAAGGCTCAGGCAGATGCCCAAGTTGCGGCCAAGAAGAACGCTTTGGCTAAGGCTTCCGCCCTCGAGGCGCAACTCCAAAATGCTCGTGAAAATAGCTCGGTCCAAATGAGTACGATTGCAAGGCTTGAGTCTGAGCTTTTGAAGATGAAGGCCGAACTCGTGGACGCCCGAGCTAAAGCTGAGGAGGTTCGAGCTAAGACTGATAAGAAGGTGGCCGCCTACTTAAAAGATGCTGCCGATGCCCGGGCTAGGCTGAGAAGGGCTTCTGATCGGGAGAGCAGAAGCAATGAGTATGATCGGTGCAAATCTCGGCGGGAAACTCTCGAAGAGATTCATGCTAGGGGCTTCAATCTCTCGAAGGAGATAGAGCAGGCGAAGGTGGATGAATACGATGCCAAGTTCCTCTTATCCGATGCCGAAGATAATGAGGAAGAGGCCGACAGACCGCAGTCCCCGAGGGGGGCGTAGACTAGGACTTGCTTTCTTGAGTCTTTGTACAGTGTTCTTGGAGTATTTTGTAAATGGAGCTTCGTACATGTGTATAAAAGGAAGCTCTTTGGTTTCACCTTTCATGTATTTCCCTCTGCTTGCGTACGTTTCTTTTGTTTTGGATTCATATGTCTGTCGATGTTTTTGTCCAGGTGAACTGGACTTTGAGGTAAGAAACCCTTAGGTTTGTAAATTGGCTTTGAGACTTGTTCGGCTAGCTCGTAGGCTTTTACGCGTTTGCGCTTAGGCATTTTTTAGTTTACTATTTCGGGCTCTGTCTTCGAGTCGGATTTCGACTCAAGCTTACCGACCCTCAAGTTTTCGAATTTTTAAGCTGGCATCTGGGCTCTTACGCGTTGGGTCGGTACGACCTCAAATACAGGCTGGCGACAGTAGCTCTTACGTGCTGGGTCGGCACGACATCTGATATGGGTTGGCGACAGTGGCTCTTACGTGCTGGGTCGGTACGACCTCTAGTATAGGCTTATTTTTCCCTCATTGAAGTTTTTTGTGTTCGTCCGACTCTTTGATGGTTCGATAAGAACCACGATTGCGAGCCATTATGTGATGATGTGCGAGCACCTCGGGAGGTTTTGCTCGATGGTTGAATGTTTCGAACCCTATTTTTCGGAGCTGACATGGTCGAAGCTCTTTTGCTTATGCCGAGGGTAGCCTGATTAACCGGTTCTTTTTGAAGTATTTTTGAAGTAATTTGAAGGCCTGTGAGTTTATTGGCGACGGTCGGGCGTCCCCGAGTCGTGTTAGTTTGGCTGGTACAACCTTGTGACCGTGGTCATTGTATTTGGCCGTAGCCTTTTAGTTCCCGAGTGAAGTAGCTTCAGTGTCAATATCGAGGGTATGCCTTAGGGGTCTTACAAGTTTGAATATATAGCCTTAACTTTAAGATCGGGATGATGCCTTTTTGCAAGGTCTTATAAATTTTAACATGCCTTACTTGAGGTCTTACAGATTTGGTTACTTGGTACAAGTATAATTCATACCTTGCTTGAGGTCTTACAGATTTGGTATTGCCTCGTGAAGGTCTTATGAGCTCGAGGTTGCCCGCAGGGGGTCTTATAGCCTCGGGTTGACTCATCGAGAGTTTCTTGGCTCTGGAGCCATTTTGTGTAAACATGTATTTGCCTCATTGAGGGCTTACTAGTTCGAAGTTTCTGACCCGGAGGTCATGTGACTTCGAGTTTTTGACGTCAGTCCCCGAGTGTTCGGGAAATTTCTGGCTCTGGAGCTGTTTCTTGAAAAAATAGCGGATTTCTCCGAAGCGCAAAGTGTTTTGATGGAAAAAATATTCCTTGATTACTTGGCACAAGTATACATGTTTCGTCATCCAGGGTTTAACTATTCTATGCGAACACGGTTCATTCGACCGTTTGGCTCGATACATCGTTTTCCTACTAAGACCCTTTTTGGCTTATCTTGACTTCTTCGGGGGGATGATCTCCCAGGGGGATGCCCCCTAGTATTCGAGGTTGATTGAAGAGAAGCTTTGAATACTTGTTAAGTTCTCCTCAGGTAGCATATCGATGTTTCCTCATTAAAAACATTGCCGGTAAAACCCTTCTTGGGATAAAACCCGCTCGAAGGAAAAGAGTGCAACGCATGCTTTAAAACCTGAGGTCTTCAAGCTGGAAAGCGCTTCAGTTATTCCATTCGGACACCTGTACACAGGTTAGTGTAAGATGTGAAATAAAAGGGGAAAAGATCATACCTTAGTGGTGATGGCACTTCGAGCCTTGATGTGCTTCAATCATTTTCTCCGGGGACGTGGTACAGTCCTTACGAATCTATTCGGGTGTAGCCGAGAATGTATCTCGTGATTGCTACTTCCCTATTTGTTTGTCCTTTAGCTCTTTTGATGTTGAAGGCTTCGTTGTCGGCGCCATGTCGTGTACCGCGAATATTTCTTTTGCTGCATGCTGTTCCCCGTACACGGTTCTTATTTCGCCCTTTGTCGGAAATTTCATCATTCGATGAAGAGTTGATGGTACTGCTCTCGTGTAGTGTATTCATGGCCTTCCGAATAAGGCATTGTATCTCATATCTCCTTCGATGACATGAAACTTGGCACTTTGGGTCGTGCCGACCACGTTGACCGGGAGGGTGATTTCTCCTTTCATTATCTCGCTCACCATGTTGAATCCGTTGAGGACTCGAGAAGCGGGCACGATCTGGTCAAGCAGTCCGAGCTGCTCCAACACCCTCGACCTGATAATGTTGGCCGAGCTACCTGGATCCACAAGTACACGTTTAACTTGATATGTATTTACAAGAAAAAAGATTACCAGCGCGTCGTTATGAGGCTGAGATAGGGTCTCGATATCCTCATCGCTGAACGTGAGAGCGTCCTCGAGTATGTAACCCCGAGTTCGCTTTTCCCTGGTGATGGATATTTTTGTTTGTTTGACGATGGGTTCCTGTGGGATGTCGACTCCTCCAACAATCATGTGGATTGCATGTTGTGGTTCTTCTGTTTCATTTTTTCTGTTTACCTCTCTTTCCCGAAATTGATTTTTGGCTCGGTCGCTGAGGAACTCTCGGAGGTTCCCTTTGCTGAGTAGTCGGGCTACTTCCTCTCAGAGCTGTCTGCCGTCTTCGGGATGGGTTTTGGAGCAGCATCTTGTGGGAATGGCTTTTGTACGAACTTCTTCGCATCTACACCCTTTAGGATCGGGGGTGCGCTCGAAATTTGATCGACCCTAGAATTGTAAGTCTCTATCTTTTTGTCGTTGGCTTCTATCATCTTTTCACCTAACTCAATCCTCTTGTGAGGTCCTCGAGCAACTTCATAATAGCAAGGTCGGATGCTGACCCGTAGTTGCTCGACCTGTCAGGTACCTGTTCGATCTGAGGAGCCGTTTCCAGGGCCGCTGTACTTGGGGTTTTTTGGTTCCTTTGCAGTTGAGCAATTGCCAGCTGTTGTGCCTACAACATCTCAAAAATAACGTGAAGGCTAACCTCTTGTTCCTCCCGAGCTGGGGTTTTTTGAGCTTCTTGTTGGTCTCCTTGGTGTACCCTCCTGTTAGTGTGGGAGCTTATATCGACGTGTTGGACATCACGTGAGACCACATCCGCGGGGATTGGCTGTGGTGCGTCCTCATGGTTTTGTGGTGGTACACCAATACCTGGAACAGCTACACCATTCTCTCCATGGTCCTCAAGACCGTTGTTTTCATATGCATTCACTGAGTTAGACATTTTGACCTGAAATCAAAGATTCTTGGACAAGAAAAAGTGTGAAAGATAACTTGCGTTGTGTAGTAAACAAGCAAGAAAACAATCACTATTATTTTTAGCCCCACGGTGGGCGCCAAACTGTTTACCTTGAAAATGGTAATTACAATTAGATTTGATTTTGTGGTTCTAAAAATATGTGATCTATTTTTATGCTAGTTGTTAAGCAATAGATGCTAAGTGTGAGAATGGAAAACAAGATAAGAACTCGAAAGCAGTATGTTTAAGCAAACCGAGTGGTTGAGAATTGGGGCCTCGAACCAGGTTATACGGGGGCTTGAAGTCAAACTAGGTACTGAGCTGTGGACAGCCGATGAAGGGATAACAGTTTTTAGAGCTTTGATGAAGGCTCTTTATGACCAATAATGAGCAATAAATGAATAACAATTAATAGAACCTAGTAAATGTAAAAAATAGAATCAAGGGAGAATGTGTTTAAGTTACAGAGCAGAGAATGTTCTTGTATTGAATGTTGTATATCGTATATGTTACAAAATAACAAGGATCCCCTTTATATATGAGGGGAAATCCCAACATGGTACAGATGCATTTATTACAAAGAAATATAGCTGGTATAGTTGTTCGCTAGTTTGGTACAGACTAGTGCTTCTCTTGCAGGTTTGTCAGCTTTGATCATGCGCCCTGGGAACTCCCCGCTCTCCTATGATAATCATCAATTTGCACTGCCTCGAGGTCAAATGTTAGGAACCCTCGGGGTCGAACCTCGAGCCTTTGGAGACGCGCTTGCGAACCGTTACAACAGCCACAAAATCGGGCCTTCTGATTTTTACCGTATACAGATATAATGCTTCAATAAAGAACAATGAAGATTGAGATATAATATGCAAGTAAAACTGTGGCTGAGTACAAAACAACAATTTAGCAGATAATTCAACATGTACACAACCTATGTAGGTCCCTACAGTGCCAACACATAGTCTAAACATGATCTCTAACATGGTTTGTAGTTCAATTTCTATAACACATGGAGAATGTACAGATAACAACCGAGTTTTCAACTATACAATTCCATGGAATTGACGAAGTCACAATTCCTACGGTGCACGCCCACATGCCCGTCACCTAGCATGTGCGTCACCCCAAAACCAATCACGTGACACATAATACTGGGTTTCATACCCTTATTACCAAATTTAGAACTGTTATTTACCTCAAACCGCATAAATCTCTACTCCAACACACCCTTGCCTCGCGAATCGGCCTCCAAATGTCTCTAATCTAGCCACAAACAGTACGATACAATCAACACGGGCTAAAGGAATCAATTCCATAAGGAAATACTAAGTTATAATTCAAAAGCCAAAAGTCGACTCAAAAGCCAGCCCCAGGACCACGCCTCAAAATCCGATAAAAGTCACAAAACTTGAAAGCCCATTCAACAACGAGTCGAACCATACCAAATTTACCAAAATCCGACACCAAATTATCACTCAAATCCCCAAATCAAACTCTCCAAATCCCTAGCCTCAAACTCCCAAATTCCACCTTAAATACACACAAACTAGGTGAAAATTCAATGGGGAAACAAGATTATTGATTAAGAATGAGCACAAGTGACTTACCTCAAGAAACCCCTCTAAAATCCTCTCAAAAATCGTCTAATCCCGAGCTTGAAATGTTCAAAATGAAGAAAGATCGCGAACCCTTGAATTTAAATGTTCTGCCCAGCCTTTTCACTTCTGCGGTTGATTTATCCGCTTCTGCGGCACCGCTTTTGGGGTCAACCATCCGCATCTGCGGAAGTCACTAATGCCGACCAACCGCTTCTGTGGTCACAAACCTCGCTTCTGCGGGTGCGTATCTGCGCAAATCATCTGCTTCTGCATACCAGCCTCCCCAAGCTCTCTTCCGCTTTTGTGATCCTCCACGCGCAGGTGCGAGTCCAAACATGAGATACACCCAAGGCCATACCAAATCTCGCTTCTGTGCCACTCCAGCCGCACCTACAGCCAACCCTTCGTAGGTGCGATCACACCAGAAAATCCCAGCTTCAAAGTGCACTAAATCCCATTTTAGATCCTTTAATCATCCTAAATCAACCCGAGGCCCTCGGGACCTCAACCAAACATACCAACAAGTCCTAAAACACTTACGAACTTAGTCGAGCCCTCAAATCACCTCAAATAACATCAAAAACACAAATCGCACCCCATTTCAAGCCTATTGATACCAAGGAAATTCCAACTTCTACAGACGACGTCGAAACCTATCAAATCACGATACTAGGTTCAAAACCTGGGTATTTGTTCTAGACTGTGTATACGAGCGGACAACTCGAGTCGAGGAGGGGGCTACGTACCGGGGACCCGAAAGATCATCCGGCTTTGTAACTTGTCCGAGCCTCTTTCTTATTTCAAGGTATGACACTAACAGAATAGGGAGTCTCGACAAGCGAGCACATCCCCGAATATAAGAAGAGAAGGGTTTCGTAACAGCTTATATATACAATTCACCAAATATCAAAGTGGTAAAGCATTTAGCATATTTAGCATGAAACATGTAGGAAAATCAGATAATAAATAAAGCCAATCATAACAGCTACGCTAAGCTCGAATTCTTGAACCCTGAATCGAAGTTCTGGGTTCGTATCCCCAGTAGAGTCGCGAGAGCTGTCACACCTCCTTTTTTACACACCACCCCGAAGGATAGTGTATAAGGGAGTTTTTCCAATTTAAGTGACATTATTCGAATTGGGATTATTTATTTATCAGAGTCGCCACTTGGGATAGGTTTGGCTTTTGGTGTCCCAAGTCACCGGTTTATCTTGAATCCCAACTCGAGGAAATTTCGACTTTCCAAATGAAGTCTGCGAACCAGAAATTCTGACTAAGGAATTCTGTTGACCCGGGGGAAGGTGTTAGGCACCCCCGGATCCCGTGGTTCTAGCACGGTCGCTTAAACTATTATAAATGGCCTAATATCTGATTTTAAAACATGTTCATCCTATAGTGCAATTTTAAAATTATTTACCGCTTTTAATTGATTTTTAAGAAAAGTTGATCGTCGTTTAAAACGTATTTTTGGATCACGTCACATGAAATGCACCCGGATCCGCGACACATTTTATTCAACATTTTGTGATTTGGATTTGGGTCACATGAAATGCACACCCGAGTTTAGGAAGGTAAAATTATTAAATAACGCGCCTAAAGCAACTAACGCGTTGTTAACTTTGCGGGAGGCCATGAAAATTCGCTAAATGGCACGTCCTGATTTCTAAGTATTTTAATGTAAGCATTTAAAGAGGGCCACGTAATTTATGAATTTTGTTTGGCGCGGCGCACCTCGATTTATTTTGAAAGGCCATCCTAAAAGGAACTATTATTCTCTATTAAGGATTGTCTCTAAAAGGTCTAATTAATTAACATTATTAGTTAACTACTATTAAAGGCATTCAAGGAAATTCGGGCCTCAGGATCAAGTCCAAACTCAAACAAGAGGATCTTCATTATTGAAACCCCTTAATTCAAGTTTGCTACTTAA
>NW_017670287.1:713059-735585 GCF_001879085.1 Nicotiana attenuata
GTATAACTTGACAACAAGTCATGAATTGAAGGACTAAAGTAGCTAAAAGCTGAAATTAGATGAGGGACTAAAATGTAAAGGGAAAATCTGAGAGTTGCCTAGTTTGATCTATAAAAGAGGCACGTACCCTGCCTTGCAATAAAAAAAAGTTTAGAAATCTGAAAGGTTTAGGGGGGAAGAGATCTAAAATTCAGAAGCTTTTTTAAGGTTTTAGAGAGCACAAATCTAAAATTTCAAGGTTTTAAAAAAGTTGGAGAGAGCTACAGATCTGAAATTCAAAGGTTTTTAAAAAGTGGAGAGAGGTTCTAAGGATAAAAAAACATCCTAAAAAATTCAAAATTCCGAATCTGAAGCTTAGAGAAAACAGAAAATTCAAAAATTCAAATTCCAAGCTGCTGAAAACCTACTGAAAGATACACCCTTAGAAACAAAAAATCCTAAAATCAACAAAAAAAGATATAGTATAGAAAATCCCTTCGAGTATCTACTTTGTTTCAATTGAAGTGGTTCATTGCAAAGCTTATTCTTCAAATTCAGCTGATTGTTGTTGATTGTTGTTGTTTTGGAATCTACTGCACCACTCTATCCTCTTTGTTTGTCGTCGGTTCTGGGTTTAGGAGTGTGTTTTCTTCGCGGAATATCATCATTTACTGCAGGCAGGCTGAACATTGCTATCTCATTTTTCCTGTTGTATTTATTCCTCTTCCAGGTACAAATTTCTGATTTCTACATAATCTTGAACCGTCTTGAGAGATGGATTGAAGTCTTTCATACACCTTAATATTAGTTTTCACTTGTGCTATATGCTTGTTTCCCTTTGATTTGATTGATTTAGTATATCAATGATGTAATTGTTGGCGTTTATTCTTCTAGAATGGTAGAAACACGAGTTGTAACTATATATGGACTTTTGAACTTTGAAATGCTCGGATTCTGCTATTTTGGTTTAGAGTTGTAGTTTAATTCATAATCCACATTAGTTTGAATGCATAAGCAATTTAGATTTGTCAAACTTTATTGCTGTTGAATAAATGTGAGTTGGATATCTCTTATGAACCAGGTTAAGCAGTAATATCGGGTTGATCGTTCACGAAACATGAGATGTTATTAGGAGTTTGGCTTTACAATCAGTAGATGTTCCCGTTAATGCTTTCAAATAACTATTATGATTAGGAGTTAACTCAATCTGATATCAGGTTTAATTAGTATGGAAGATATATTGTTTACCTAATAGATGTTTAAATCGTTCCTAGTTAATTCATGATCCATGCTCCAATGATTGATTTATGTTTTTATACTTCTCATCTCTTCCTTGTATTTATCCGAGTCTAGCTAAGGAAGTTGTAGATTTAAATCAGTTGTTCAATATACCTATTTTAGATTAATTGTGATTGCTGGAATTTGATTTCCTGATTTTTTCACATTCCTTTTAGACATCCCTTTTTGCTTTGGGCCTGCCCTGAGCCCAGGTTAACATGCCAAATTGGGCAGTTCCTGCAACCATGGAAGCCCTTATTCTGAATGCCTCTCATGAGGAACTGAATCCATTGGGTCAAGACAGATTTGATAAATGATCCATTAATCGTTTGAATGTTTGTAGGCTTGGGCCTTTCCAAATTAAGTCAGAGTGTCTATCACTTTTGATGCTTCCATATCAAACCTCTTCAAGAGCTCCTTGATGTATTTCTGCTGACAAATGAATGTACCCTTTGTGGACTGCTTCACTTGAAGACCCAAGAAGAAATTCAGCTCCCCCATCATGCTCATTTCAAACTCGCTTCACATGAGTTTTGCAAATTCTTCACACAGAGAATCAGTTGTTGCCCCAAAAATGATATCATCAACATAGACTTGAACAATGAGCAGGTTCCTTCCCTGTTTCTTTAGGAACAAGGTGTTTTCAATTTTCCCTCTTATTAAACCATTTTCTAAGAGGAACTTTGATAGCCTTTCATACCAAGCTCGGGGAGCCTGCTTCAACCCATACAATGCTTTGTCCAGTTTAAATACATATTCAGGGTGTTCATGACATTCAAACCCTGGAGGTTGCTTCACATAGACTTTTTCCTTAAGAAGTCCATTAAATGCACTTTTGACATCTATTTGGAACAAGGAGAATTCCATATGAGATGCAAAAGCGATTAGAATTCTAAAAGCTTCCATGTGAGCGACCGGAGCAAACGTTTCATCATAATCAATCCCTTCCTCCTGATTGTAGCCTTGAACCACTAGCCTGGCCTTGTTCCTTGTAGTGTTTCCATATTCATCAAGCTTGTTCCTGAATACCCACCTGGTTCCTATAATGGTTCTATCTGAGGGTCTAGGTACTAGGTGCCAAACATTGTTTCTTTCAAACTGATGCAGCTCATCTTGCAAGGTTGTAATCCAATCTGCATCTTTCAGGGCTTCTTTGATATTTTTGGGTTCTATTTTAGAGAGAAAGGCTGAGAAGGCAAGTGAATTTCTGGCTTTTGACTTGGTTTGTACTCCAGAATCTAGAGGAGTGATTATGTTGTCAAGAGGATGAGAACTTTTGTGTTTCCAGTTAGGCATTCGAGGTTCATTTGTAGAGGAGCTGGGTATATCTAACTGGTTTTCTTGTGTTCTTCTCTCAGGTACTAGTGGAGTACCCTGTACTGCATCAACCACTCTTTCTTCAGCTTCAGTGGTTGTAATTGAGGTACCTGGTTCNTCTAGGGGGTTCTATTTCAGTTATTGCAGGATTCTCATAATTGAACTACCTATACTATCCCTACATTGGTTCTGAAATTACCAACCTATGTTAACTAACCCCAGTCCATTTAACTTGGTCAAAAATTGACTATGGTTAATACCAAAGGCCCTGGAGTATTCAGCTATATCCAAACAATTTCAATTATAATAAAAACCCTAAAAATTGAACTAATAAATCAATCTAGCTAATCAAAACATGGAAATTAGTTCTAACTAACACTGTTAAGGGCTACTGAATTAAACAAGAATCTAAGAACAAAATTAATCCTGCTGCTAGCAATCAAAACAAAAATTAAGACTCACATAAGGAATAAAAGAAACAGAATCAATGTGAAACCAGTACGAATCATAGAAAAATTAAAAACTTAAACTAAAATTTGGCAACAAAGGAGAAACATGAGATGAATAAATGAAGAACAAACAAAGAAAGAAAGCAAACGAAAAGTGAGAAAAACTTACTGATTTTAGCCCTCTAATCGACTGACTTCGAGTCTAGTCCCCAAATAATGTTATATGCTTGTTCTTGCCAAGAACAAACACATAACATTATTTTGGAACCCAGTTCGAACACTGGTGACCCTTTGGAACTCGATCCAGTCTTAACCTAAACCCTAGATCTAAAAATCGAGGGATTCCAACTAGATTTGAGGGATTTTGGTTTGGGATTTGGGATGAGGGAGGTGAGAAGGCTATGGGGTGTGATTTTGGTGAGGTTTGGAGGTGGCGCCGCCGGACACGACGGAGCCGGCGGCCACTGCTTCGGTTATTCGACGAGTTTGGGAAAGATTTGAAGGAAACTAAGGTTGGATTTGGAGAGGGGAGGAAGAGAGGGAGCTATGGTGTAAATTTTAGGGGGTTTGGAGACTCGCCGCCGCCGGCCGATGGAGGAAAAGGCGGCGTTAGGGTTTGTGTATATTGAATGATCTGAGAGACGGAAGAGGGGGGGGGGGCATGCGTTTGGATAGATATATATTTATTAATGGGGACTTCAGGACCGTCCGATCAGGAAACCTCGACGGTCCTGATTAAAAGTTGCCCAAGCGACGTCGTTTTAGGCTTAGTGGGGCTGGACCGGGTTGGCTCTTGGGTTTGGACTGGGTTGGACGGGTTTGGGAGGATTTTGGCTTGGGCTGGAGTTTGGGCTTGTTGACCGGGTATCCTTGGGGTTGGCTTGGGCTGGGATTTGTTTTAACACTGGCCCAAAAAATTGTAAAGCTTTAACAAGCCAGCTTTGTTTTCTTTATTTCCCATTTCAATTAATTCCTCTTTTCTTTTATTTTCTTTCATTTTCATTTCGTTTTTTAGATTTTTGTCAATTACAAAATTAAAATGAAAAGTCCTGATTTAACTCTAATTTTCTAAAATTAACTAAATCCTAATTTAAAAAGAAAGCTAAGAAAAAATCGAAAATTAAAAGTAAAAAAATACAAAAGGACTATTTTTATTATTTTCTTCCATTTCTTGTAATGTTAATTAACTAGTGGAACTAAAAAAATATATAAAATTGGGTCCTAAGTGCAAGTATGCTTTTTTTGTATTTTGTTTTATGAATTATCATGCACACAAAATAAAAATACACACAAAATACGCAATTAAATCCTAAAAAATCAAATAATAAAAGAAAAATCCTAATTCTAAGAAGTCTATAGGAATAATTCAAGCGAGGCAAAAATCACGTGCTCACAGAAATCACTACCAAGAGATCATCTCTTTCTTCCTCAATCTGAGTCACTCTTTTCATCAAGTTTCTCTTTCTTTTCTGAAGGTTTCAATAGTTTCTTTATGGTCAACAACTACAACCACTAAGTCATCTCTTTTATGTTCTAAGTTAGCAATTTTTTTGGTTAAAACAAATTTTTCTTTCTCCAGCTCACAAATGGTTTCCTTTAGATCAACTACACACACTACCAGGTCATCTCCAGTTTGTTCAGCTTCTCCTAGCTCTAAGGTCAAGACATCCTTATCCTCCACAAGACTATGATAGGCATAAATCAATACACTAGCTAAAGACATGATTTTCATAGGAGAGTAGGATTTCAGATTTCTCTGAACATCCCTGAAATTTACCTTATTGTTGTCATCGAGTTCATCATCATCTGATTTGGCCATCAAGGCAAAGATTGAATCATATTCATTTTCTTCACTTTCAACTGCCATCATGGAGCTGTCACCTGCATCAGTCTCATCTTCAGACTCATTGGAGGAGTCTCCCCATGCTGCAAGAGTATGTTTCACCACATTGTCAGTAGATCTCTTCCTCTTGAAGTCCTTGTTAGGAACCGGGTTCCTCTTGGCTTCTTTCTCAGGGTTGTACTTGGAGTACTCTTGCTTGAGGAGAGGACAGTCTTTGATGAAATACCCAGGCTTTCCGCACTTATGGTAGAGATCATAGTTCTTTGGTCTGCTGGAGCTGCCCCTTTTTAGTATTCCTCCATTTCTTCTGACCATCTTTTGAAATCTTTTGGTTAAGTAAGCCATGTCACTGTCCTCCTCACTCGAGGCATTGCTATCAGCTTTGAGTACCAGGTTCTTTTCTTTCTTTGTCTTTTCTTTCAGTGTCTATCTTCCTCTTGATCTCGTAGGTCTTCAGATTTCCAACCAACTCGTCTATGGTTAGCTCCTGCAGGTCCTTTGCTTCAGTAATAGCATTCACCTTGCTTTCCCAAGAACTGGGCAGGATACTAAGAATTTTCCTCACTAGCTTGTTCCTTGGAATGGTTTCACCAAGTGAGTGTAACTCATTTATGATGGAGGTGAATCTTTTGTGCATATCTTGAATAGATTCATCGCCCTTCATCCTATAGAGTTCATACTTGGTAATGAGCATATCAATCTTAGATTTCTTTACTTGAGTGGTTCCTTCATGTGTTGTTTGCAGAGCTTCCTATATCTCCTTTGCAGTTTCACAAGCAAAAATTCTATTGTATTTATCAAGTCCTATTCCACATACCAAAATCTTTTTGGCACGAAAATTTTCTCCACAGCTTTCCTGTCTGCGTCGGTGTATTCTTTTCTGGTTTTTGGCATTGAGAATGGAAGTTCTGCAAGTGCCTTTGTTGGGACATAAGGACTATCACATATGACGTTCCACAACTCAGAATCTTCAGCCATGATAAAATCATGCATTCTTATCTTCCACCACCCATAGTATTGCCCATTGAACCTGGGTGGTCTGTACGTAGATTGACCTTCTTCAAAATTTGGTGGAGCAGCCATACTGATCCTTCCTAGGTGTTAGCCTGATAGCAGGAACCCGCTCTGATACCAATTGTTAGTTTATATTAGTCTACCAAACTATAGAGTACCTAGTCCTCTATGAGTTTCTTCTGAGAATACTAATGAAGCAGTGAGTAAATGAGACACCGGAATTTTACGTGTCCCACTCAAGGGGACAAAAGCCACCACCTACACTTGTAGGCTTTCAACTTCACTAACTTGTAAACACTCTATTACAAGCCACTTTGTAATGACTCTATTAAAAATACTTCAACTAAACTAACTTGTGATACATTTACCACGAGCCACTTTGTCACTCACTAGTTACAAAGACTTCAACTCAACTAACTTGTGATACACTTACCACAAGTCACTTTGTCACTCACTAGTTACAAAGACTTTAACTTATGACTAACTCTAGTCACAACACAAACTCAGAAAGTTTATGGTTTTACAAGGGGGTTCCTAAGCAATGCTTCTAGCTAAGCAATTTAGGAATTTTAATAAGAACAATCACAAAGTTACAACTCAACTAAGGACAACAAAATACTCGATTTAGGAACTGGTCCGTAGTAGCGTTTTACTTTGTTCTTCAAGCTCTTGAGAGATAAGTTCACTGTTTACAGAAGACTTGAACGCTTGAAGTGAATTCTCAAATGTTGAAGTGATGTTTTGTTATAATGCTCTTGTTGATACACTCTTGATGACATCACTTGAATAATGTAAGTATTTGGTAGGTTAAAGGTAAGTGACTGCAAAACTGCTGGACTGTGTGCAGTGTTTCTGTGGCAGTCACTTTCCAGCTGTGCACAGTTGACTTTCATACTGCTGTCAGGGAAACACAAGGGATCAGGTCCTTGACTTGTTTCTCTATTTTCTATACTTGCAGCAGTTCAACATTAGCTGGAGTCTAGGCTGGAATCCGTTCATTTGTAATGTGTACAAAGTGTGTCAGGTTCCCTATCTGGTTCTTGACAGTAAGTTTGTTAGATTATCAAAACATAAGGCAAAGACATTGAAAACCCATCATTACGAAAATGTGGACTGCATAACTGCAGGAGACGTGCAATCCGGCCATTAGCCTGGTATAAGAAAAATGGAAAGGTGTCCAGCTAATAATACCGTCACTGTAACCAAATTAGGGTTACTAAGTGCTGTTTGGCGCACCAAACGACCCTTTATACATCAATTCCTTTACTTTCAAGCCCAAAATTTGGAAGACCCAATTTGAGAATGAAGAGAGTAATTTTGAATGGCATAATAAGTTCAGTTAATACCCCTTATCAAAAAATAAGTTAAGTTAATACAATATACTTAAAATAATTGTTACAACGAACGAAAGTGGGAAAGTTTAATGAGGATATAACAATAAGGCTAATATATAGTTACTTCAAATAAGTTAAGAGAGCAAGTTGTTGCCATTTATTTGAAGGGTCAAGACAATTAGGACAAAACTATCCCAAAAAGTCAGCCAATTAATTTGGATGCAGAGTAAAATAAAGAAGCAAACTATGAGCCCGTTTGGATTAGCTGATTTGAAGTAGCTGATAAGCATTATGTGCTGAAACTGATTTAATAAATAAGCAGCTACGTCTTTGGATACAAGTGCTGAAATTGATAATAAGCTGCTGCAGTATTTGAGAAAAAAGTGCTGATAATTAAGCTCTTTTTCTGTTAAAATGACTTAAATAACCTTAGAATTATTTACACATATAAGGGCATAATTTCTTCAAAATTTTAGATTCCAGATCGATTCAAATACAAAATATTCTATTTGTCATTTTATTTTAAATACAACTGTGCTTAGATAAGAAACTTTTATGATAAATAAAATTTATTTTATGATAAGCATATAATCATAAGTTATAATAATTAATAAATTGATAAAAGTTTCTAAGTAAAAAATAAACCTAAATAAATATTTGAAGAGAAACAAACTCTGTCTTAATCACCACAACACTTAGAAAGCAATGCACCAAAAATTTGATATGTCCTCATTTATTACATACAGTTCAAAGATTAATACACAATCACATAGATATAAATACGCAAATGAATAGAGAATTTGCTTATCTTAAATAATCAATAAACAATACTTGAGGCAGTGAGTATCGATGTAAGAGTTTTGTTCTAAAAAAAAATATTTTAAGGATAAAATAGTAAAAATCTTGGTCAAACTTAAAGTGCTTATAATCTAAAAATTCATAAACTGGGGGTGACCAGCTTATGGCTTTTAGCTTATTTTTCACTTATAAGCACTTGACTTATAGCACTTCTAACTGTACCAAACGCGTAGATAAGCTGAAAAATGCTTATAAGTTAGTTTGACCAGCTTATAAGTTTAGCCAAACACCCACTATATAATTATGTTGCATACCCTTCGATCTTCAAGATCTGCAATATCATCATCAAATTCATCCTCACTGTCTCGATCTGATAAAACCTGCTCCAGTGCCATGGGCTTCACCCTAATAAAAAATTTCATCAGCAAACATATGGTTTAAAGGACTCTTTATTGCTTCCCAGATTTCTAAAGACATATATTGGCTATCAGTTCTTGGAAAGATTTTAAGATTCATTACAAGTTGACAAACATTTCAAAACTATTCAATTTTGTGTCACATTCAGCCAAATAATTCACCTCCAGACCCCAAGAACTGGGGCTATTTCAAATGGAAATCACCACACATAACAACGGAAGCCAATATTGAACTGTCATTATTTTAGATCTTAGATTTGTTCAAGTGAATATATATATATATATATATATATATATATATATATATATATATATATATATATATATATATATATATATATATATATATATATATCCAATGAATTGATTGTGTAACGTAGCATTNGGAGGATATTGATACGGGGCTAAAGAAAATCGGAGTTCCCAAGACGCGGCTAAGTCTGTCGCGGCTAAGTCTGACAAAGCCTAGCCAGGCTATTCTGAGCCCTAATCGGGGTGTCACTTCTAGCCGTCCCATCTCCACACCTTTACAGCTAATGTGTGCCTTACCATATAAGCTTCCCCCTTCTATATAAAGGGGATTCTGATTATTTTGTAAAGAACTGATGTTGCTCCAAAGACTCTACGTGAAATATATGATAACTCTCTCTCTTTCCCTCTAATACTCTCTCTTGATATTGTTGCTCTATCTTATTATCTTCATACTTGTTCTACATTTATTGCTTGCTATTGGCCATAAGAGCCTCCTTTTAATATTATTGCATCTGTTAGCCCTTCCCCTATTCCCCCTGATAGCTCGAGCCCAAGCTCGGGACCCGACCTCGAGGCCCCAAATCGACAAGCTCGAGGCCCCGAACGGCTATCTCTCAGTTCGATTAGTGCTTTATTTTAGCTCGCGTCTCACCCTTAAACTACACACACATAGCATCACAACTAGCATAAAAATAGATCACGTATTTTTAGAGTCCCATCAACAAATTTAATTGTTATTACCATTTTTACGGTAAACAGTTTGGCGCCCACCGTGGGGCTAAAAATAATAATGATTATTTTCTTGCTAGTTTCGTTACACAACGCAAGTTATCTTTCACACTTCTTCTTGTCCAAGATCTTCGATTTCAGGTAAAAATGTCTAGCTCAGTGAACAGAGTTGAGAACAAAACCTCGAAAACCACAGAGAGAATGGTGTAGCAGTTCCAATCATCGGCGCGCCACCACTGAACCCCGATAAAATGCCTGGACCGATTCCAGCGGACGCGGGTTCGAAAGACGCACAGCAGGTCAACAAAACCTCACACACCGACAGAAGCGTATAGTAGACTACCAACAGGAAGCACAAAAAACCCCAGCTCGGGAAGAACAGTAAGTTAGCCTTCATGTTATCTTTGAAATGTTGCAGGCACAACAACTGGCTATCGCCCAGCTGCAAAGCCATCCAAAAACTCCCAGCACAGTAGCACCAGAACAACTCCCCCGGCCGAACAGGTACCAGAGAGACTGAGCAATAATGGTTTGACAACCGACCCTGCTACCATAAAAATGCTCGAGGATCTTTCCAGAAGGATCGAGTCTGGCAAGAAGATGATAGCCGCCAACGACAAGAAGGTTGAAACTTACAACTCCAAGGTCGACCAAATCCCGGGCGCGCCCCCGGTCCTGAAAGGCGTAGACTCGAGGAAGTTCGTGCAGCGGCCGTTCCCGGAAGAAGCAGCTCTGAAACCCATCCCAAAGAAGTTCAGAATGCCAGAACTCCCGAAGTACAACGGGAACTCAGACCCCAAATAGCACGTTACCGCCTACACGTGCGCAATAAAAGGCAACGAGATAAAAGACGATAAGATCGAGTCCGTCTTACTGAAGAAGTTCGGGGAAACACTCTCAAAGGGGGCCATGATGTGGTACCATAATCTAGCTCCCAACTCCATAGACTCATTCGCCATGCTGGTAGACTCCTTCATAAAGGCACACGCTGGTGCCATCAAAGTAGCAACGAGGAAATCTGACGTATTCAAGATCAGGCAAAGGGAGAACGAAATGGTGCGAGAGTTCGTGTCTCGCTTCCAAACAGAACGAATGGAACTACCCCCGGTCTCCGACGACTGGGCGGTAAAGGCCTTCACTTAGGGCCTGAATGAGCAGAGTTTTGTGGCCTCGCGGCAGCTGAAAGAAAATCTGATCGAGTATCCTGCCGTAACCTGGTCAGATGTCCACAACCGATACCAGTCAAAGAGCAGGGTCGAGGATGATCAATTGGGAGCCTCTTCGGGCTCAGTATACCCGAACAGGCTCTTAGCAAAGGAGTCGAAGCCAAACAAAGAAAGGTATCAGCCATACACCGAAGACAGGAGAAGTGCCTCGAGACGCAACCCGCCTCGCAATGACCGACCGGTCAATCGAGGGCAGAATCCTCGAGGGTTCATTAACAGAGCTGGATTCGACGGAAACACGGGGCCAACTGGGGCACGACGCCTGTCAAAATACAACTTCAATATTGATGTTTCAGACATCGTGTTCGCCATCGACAAAATCAAGGATACCAGATGGCCCGGGCCTGTACAGTCGGATCCTTCCCAAAGGAATCATAACTTGGTATGCGAATTTCACAACACGCATGGCCACAGAACCGAGGATTGTCACCAGCTACGAGAGGAAGTGGCCAGGTTACTCAGCAAAGGTCATCTCAGAGAATTCTTGAGTGACCGAGCCAAAAATTAGTTTCGAGAAAGAGAAGCGGCCAAGAAGAATGAAGTAAACGAGCCACGACACGTTATCCGCATTATATTAGGGGGGATCGACGCTCCTCAAGAACCCGTGATGAGAAGGACAAAAATATCCATCACCAGAGAAAAGCGAACCCAGAGATACGTAGCTGAAGATGCCCTCACATTCAGCGAGGAGGACTCCGAGACCCTGTCTTAACCTCATAACGATGCACTGGTAATCTCTTTCCTCGTAAATATGTTTAAGATAAAATGTGTACTCGTGGACCCAAGTAGCTCGGCCAACATTATCAGGTCGCAGGTAGTAGAGTAGCTCAGACTGCTAGACCAAATCGTGCCCGCCACTCGAGTCCTCAACGAATTTAACATGGCAAGCGAGACAACAAATGGATAGATCACTCTCCCGGTCAGCGTGGCCGGCACGACCCAAAATGTCAAATTCCATGTCATCGAATGAGACATGAGGTACAACGCCTTGTTCGAGCGACCGTGGATACACTACATGAGAGCGGTACCGTCCACCCTTCACCAGATAATGAAATTCCCAACAAAAGACGGGATTAAAACTGTCCACGGGGAGCAGCATGCGGCAAGGGAAATGTTCGCGGTGCACGACGTGGCACCGACGCCAATATCTCAACTCTCCAGAGAGCCTAAGGACAATCAAACCACATCTTCGGCTAAGCCCGATTGGACATAGTGGAGGACTGTACCGAGTCCTTACCACAAATAATAGAGGCGTACCAGACCTCGGAACGTTGCCAAACGCATCCCGCGATAAGGTATAACCATCTCCCTTTTCAGTTTATATTTTATACTAATCCTTTATACATGCACTCGAGCAAAGCGGTAAAAAAAGCGCGCCCAGCCCGAAGACCTTAAGGTTTTAAAGGCATCCGTTGCACTCTTTTCCTTCAACCGAGCTTTTGTCCCAAAGAGGGTTTTGCCGGCAAGGTTTCTAACGAGGCAACACCTATATGCTACCTAAGGGTAATCCAACAGGTCCTCAAGGCTTCTTTTGCTATCAACCACGAGCGCCGAAGGACGCCCCTTCGGAAGATCGTCTGCTCAGGAGAGCCAAGAAATGCCAAACAGGAGCCCAATTAAAAAATGATGTACTGGACCAAACGGTCGAATGAACCGTGTCCGCATAACCGAGCCCCCGATGGCGGAGGCACATGTAATAATGTCAACTAATCAAAGAATGCCTTTTGCCAACATGACTCATGCTCCAAGGAAAACCCAGAGTTTTCGCCAGAACGATTCCTCCATCAGAAAAACGTCTCGAATACTCGGAGACTGGCGTCAATAATTCGGCACCCGCATGACCTCAGGGTCGAAACTCTAGACTAATAAGCCCTCAACGAGGCAGCGCGGAAATCATTAACTATCTCCAAAAAGAAAGCATCCTGAATACTCAGAGACTGACGCCAAAGAACTCAGCATACGCACAACCTTAGGGTCGGAATCTCCAAAGTCGTAAGCCCTTAATGAGGCAATCCCGGGCTCACGAGTAACGGCTCTCAAGCCAAAACGAATTCGATGACTCGAAGACTATCGCCAATCGCCATTCAGCAAAAAAATCGAGGACCTAAGACCCCGAGCGGGCAGACTCGGTCTTGTAAAACTTACACAAAGCAACGACACAAACTGTAAGACCTCAAAAGGCATGCAAGTTTTTGTAAGACCTTATTACAGGCATAAAATCAATCTCGAAGTTCAGGCTATATATCAAATTTGTAAGACCCCTAAAAAGGCAAACCCTTGATATAGACACCTAAACTACTATACTCGGGACCAAAAAATGGCTCCGGCCAAAAATAAATGACTACAGTCATATGGCTGCACCAGCCAAACAAACGTTACTCGGGGACACCCAACCGTTGCTACAAAATCATAGGCCATTACTTCGAATCTACTTCGAAAAGAACCAGTTAAACAGGCTACCCTCAACAGGCCAAAGAGCTTCGACCATGTCAACTCCAAATCATAAGGCTTCGAGCTACTCAGCCTACGAGCCAAACCTTATGAGGTGCTCGAACATCATCGCAAACGACTGGAAATCGAGGTTCTTCTCGAATCGACAACATGTCAGGCAGAATCGTAGCAAAAGTCCTTAATGAGAGGAAATTAAAGCCTACATATGACTAAGGGCAAAGCGTAAGATCCATTGTCGCCAGCCTAACGAGCCTCAGGGCCACACACACACCTAAGGGCGAAGCGTAAGAGCCATTGTCGCCAGCCTAACGAGCCTCAGGGCCACACACATATTCCTAAGGGCAAAGCGTAAGAGCTATTGTCGCCAGCTTAACGAGCCTCAGGGCCACACACACGCCTAAGGGCGAAGCGTAAGAGCCATTGTCGCCAGCTTACATAAAAGATCGCTACGATCGAAGACGTAAGAGCCATTGTCGCCCGCCCAATACAAACGAAAAACTTGAGGTCGACTGAGCTCGAGTCGTAGCCCGACTCGGAGATTGGATTCAAAAGAGTTAAAATGTAAGGGCCACCATCGCCGCCCCATGCAAACATAAAAAGCTTGAGGGATATATGAGCTCGAGTCAAAACCGACTCAGAGACTCTACCCGAAATAGTTAAACAAAAGCATAAGTGCTCAAATGCCTGCTTACACCAAAGGTCGCACCGACCAGGCGCGTAAGAGCCCCCGGGCTCGCCTAATGAGCCCCAGGGCCGTATCAAGGATCTGATAATTCTCATTAACTCTGAAACCAGTCCACCTAGCCATAAGCGAAACAAAAGGGGGTACAGAAGAACAAAAAAGCCACAAAGGGTTTTTCTTTTCAGGTACATACGCGGAAAAATACATTCTCCATCTACAAACATACTCTAAAAAGGTACTACATACGGGATGGCGAGGTATACGCCCTGCCCCCGAGAGCTACGGCCTATCGGCCTCATCTTCACTCTCCTCGACATCGGACAGGAGTAACCGAGCATCGCGCCCGTCCTCCCTCGTTCGCACCAACTCTTCCGAGAGAACAAAACCCCTGACACTGATTTCCTCGAGAACCTTTCTCCGAGATTTGCAACGCGCATATTCTTCGATCCTCTCTCCACGATCAAGGACCCTCTTCAACTCGGCCTGGGCATCAGTAGCATCCTTCAAATGAAGCGCCATCTCCTGGTCGGCCTTAGTACGGTTCAGTACCGCTTCGGTCCGAGCATCAACGATCTTAGACCTAACCTTCGAAAGTTCGGATTCAAGATCCGTGATCATATCCGCTTGAACTGAAGCGTTGCCACGAGCTAAGCGGAGTTGGACCCGAGGGCCGAAAATTTAGTTGATGCATCTTTCTCCTCTGAGGTTTGGACCTGCGCCCAAGCTTTCAGCTCGATACAGTCATTTTTGATTCGATCGACCTCGCCCCTAAGACTCTCCAAGGCCTCCATCTTTTTCTGTAGCTGAGGTAGGCGAAGAGTTAACCTTAGAAGTTAAAAAGCAAAATGCATACTCTACTAGAACGGGAAATTACATGCTCTATCAAATAGCTCTCATAATTCAAGCTCTGATACACCTCACATCGCCAGTATGCCAACTCGGTTTCTTTCTCCTCGCAAAGGAGCCTAAGGGATCTACCCTCATCCATAGCTTTCCAGAGCCTAGCGCCATGATGGAGCAGCTCGGACCTAAGCCTGTCAAAGGCCTACAAAATGAAAAACCCGGTAAGAAAGGGAAGACGCAGATTCAGGAGGCCTATGACGAAGCTCACCTCAAAGTGAAGTCGGAAGACTTCCTCGAAGGCCGAGCACATATCTGTTGATCTAGCCCCCTCGGCCATGGAAGAATCAACCCCGATCGAAACACGATCGTTCGGAGGAGCCATCTTTCCAGAACTGGTAACCTCGGGCGCGATAGGCTCGGGCGATGTTTTCGTCTCAACGGCCCGACCCCATTTGGCCTTGCCATAAGCGCCATCACCCTACAAGTGCATTTCCAGCTTATCACTGTCATACTTTGGCTCGAACGCCGACAACCCCTCCTCCTCTCTGGAGGGGCACAGCCTCGCCTTCGAAGGCTCTCCGATACCTGCGACAACAAGATTGATACATAAAAAGGAAGAATGTCTCTCCAAATGAACAAGGGACAAGGGAAAAGCAATATACACACGCACCATGATATTTTGCTTTCCATCTGCCCCGAGACGCAGCTTGCTACCTACGCTCGTCACAAGACGAGTGGGTCACCAGCTTCCGGACCCAGCCAGGTAGATCAGGAACCTCGCCCGGCGCCTATGAAATTGCAGCAAAGAAGAAGGAAACACGATTACGAGATTAGCTTTCAACATAAACAAATCTGAGAAAGTACGAGACGCTCCACTCACGCATATATTTCCATTCTTCAGGGAATGGCATAAGCTCCACAGGGATAACGTCGGCTATCCGGACCCGGATGAACCGACTAGCCCACTCCCGATCTCAGCCTTCATCATCATCAACAATAAAAGGCGTGGACGAACGGCACCTCAAGGTTAGCAGACCTCGGTGGTAAAAGGGCCGGTACAGCCTGACGAGATGGATGAGCGTGAATTCAAGCCCCGCCTTCTCCGCGAAAAACCTCATCATCAACATAATTTGCCAAAACGACGGGTGTACCTGCGCCAAGGTAACCCGATACTTTACACAAAAGTCGAGAATGACCTTCGAGAGGTCCCAGTGTGAAGGGATACGTATATACATTCAGGAACCCATCGGCTGGGTTAGCGATACCCTCGTTTGGGGAAAGCACCTGTAGCGCTACCTCCTCTACCCATCTGTAGTCTCTCCTCACAAACTCAAGGTGCTCCTCCCTTGTCAAAGACGCAGTCTTCAAGATAAACTCTTGCGGGTCGTGAGCACTGGGAGCGAAACTCTCACCTCTCTGACAGGCAGACCCCGAAGCAGCAGTCATAGCTATGGCAAGACTAGAGGAACAAAAGCAGGAACCTGCACAAACACTCTGGTACTAAGGTAACGGAGGGCTCAACACCGAAATGGAAGGAAATATATAAAAAAGTCGATCTCCCAAGAGGCGGAAGCAACCCCATATACACGTGGAAACAGCAACAGTCCGCCTGCCCGAGATATGCCCTGGGAGGCCAATGACTTCGAATGCCAGTTCCGAGGCAGTACTCGACCTCGAGGACCTCCATCAACTTGAAGCTAGGCTCTGGAAAAACCTCCAACACCATTATGGGCCCGAGATAGTAGCCAAACTCGAAGGGTCCCCCCGAGAAGAGGAACAGGCAATTCGAGCTCCGCCCATAGAGGCTCGACCTCAGGACACCGCCTAAATCTGGGTAACCCATCATCTAGGACCTATCTACAACATCTTAAAAGGGTTACCTACGCCAAGTTCAAAGCAAATCTCCAGGTATACGAAGCCAACCGTCACTGAGACACCGCCCTCAAGAACTTCAAGTCTCAAAGTACTATCTCCATGTGACTCGGGGGTCCCGACGGCCCGGGTCTATCGGACCACTTCAAGCTCGGTCAGAGGAAACAACAGCGGGCTCAGAAAGGAGCCACTTCTATCAAACAAAGCCGAGAAAAATACTCGCGTTCGAGCTATATGTTAATAATCGTCAGCAGAAGCATACATTCAGGATCCCCGCAAAATTAAAAGGAATATGGCAAACATCAAAGGCAGAAGTCAAAAAATATATTTACATTTATGGAAATTTGCTTACAACGGCCCTCGAGAGGTCCTTACATATAATTACAAAAGCCTACAAAGGGTTCCTACTTAGAAATAAAGAAACAAAAGGGAATATGCGAAGCGTAAACCTAGTCTACCCTCGAAGATCCATCTCCGGTAGCAGTATCCCCGAAGCGCCGCCTCCTCGAGCTTGCGTCCTCAAAGGTGACACCTTCGACCGCCACCTCCTCTAGGTTCCTAGCTCAATCCCTCGGAATAATATATCTGGGAGAAAAGATGAAGAAGAGGAAAGAGGGACGCAGAAGAGGCAGAATAAAGAGACATAGCCTGCCAAAATCGAAGGTTGAAGATCCGGCGGGCCCCAGTCTCGACAGTTGCTTGTGCCATTTTATCCCTTGGGGAAAAACCCAAGGAATGAAGTGCCACACCAGGCCAGGATAGGAGAGTGAGCAGCAGTGTAGAATCCGATCGCCTGTCCATACCGGAAGAAACTGGCCCCCCGTGTATCATCATCTGGAGTCAATAACAACAGTAATAGCAGTTGTGATAACAACAGCAGCAGCATCGAGACAGTGTAATCTTGTTCGACGTGGAGAAGCTCGGGCAAGAGGCCACTACACAGCTGATAAGAATGCTGCCATACAGCCTTAGGGCCATGAACCCCAAACATGGTAGTTAACAATAAAAGAAGATGGTGAAAAGATAGTGAAGAGAAACAGATGAATGAATGAAAGAAGATACTTAGATGAAGAAATAGCGCCAGAATGCACCCATTTATAGGGAGAGATCACACGGTCTTCGATGCCTTTGAAAGACGGATCGGCAGGCGCAATCAATGTGAAAACCGAATCGACGGCGGTACTGTCACTTTGAAGAACGAGAATCGATAGTGCATTGAATGGCATCAAAAAGACAAGTCCAAGGAATTTCCCGATTGTCACAAAGGCTCACGTCATAGGTTGCGTCACCGATATGACAGTAGCGCGGGGAACTCAAAGAGTTGGTCGTCAAACTCATTTCCTATCTCTTCGATCTAGGAAACACGGAGACTATCTGTATACGACAAAATCAAAGGGTCCAATTTCCAGGTATCAAGGTATTTCGGATGATCGACTCGAAGTCTCGAGGCTGCAAAGATGCGCTCGAGTCTTCTTCCTCGAGGCCCATCGGCACCCGGCCTTGGGAGGATATTGATCGGGGCTAAAGTAAAAATGGGAGTTCCCAAGACGCGGCTAAGTCTGTCGCGGCTAAATCTGACAAAGCCTAGCCAGGCTATTCTGATCCCTAATCGGGGTGTCACTTCCAGCCGTCCCATCTCCACACCTTTACAGCTAATGTGTGCCTTACCATATAAGCTTCCCCCTTCTATATAAAGGGGATTCTGATTATTTTGTAAAGAACTGATGTTGCTCCAAAGACTCTACGTGAAATATATGATAACTCTCTCTCTTTCCCTCTAATACTCTCTCTTGATATTGTTGCTCTATCTTATTATCTTCATACTCGTTCTACATTTATTGCTTGCTATTGGCCGTAAAGAGCCTCCTTTTAATATTATTGCATCTGTTAGCCCTTTCCCAATTCCTCCTGATAGCTCGAGCCCGAGCTCGGGACCCGACCTCGAGGCCCCAAATCGACCAGCTCGAGGCCCTGAACAGCTATCTCTCAGTTCGATTACTACTTTATTTAGATCACGTCTCACCCTTAAGCTACACACACATAGCATCAACTGTTGCACAACTCACATAAAAGTAGATCAGGTATTTTTAGAGTCCCATCAACAAATTTAATTGTTATTACTATTTTCACGGTAAACAGCATGGTTTCTACCTTTTTGATTTCCATAACATGCATAGCCACCCTCCCATTTTCACTATCCAAACCCCAATGTTTACAAATTATTACAAGCCAATATCGGATGAATTACATAAGTAGAAAAATAAGAAGTTACTCTATAGGGAGCCTACCAATAGGCCCAGATTTCCAAAATTTCCAATGCCAGATTGCCTCATAGCCTTTCATATAATCCGGGTGTGTCAGAGTTCCCTAAGGACCTCAAGAGATCCCGGGCAGTGCTCAGACCCAGATTTCATAGCCATAACTGAGTAAGTGCGGTGTGGAAGGGCCAGCTCTAATGAGTCAGAGTTTAGAGGGATCTCATAGGGATCCCTAAGCAGTCACACATTAGAGGGGCAGAACTTAGAACCTAGGAGTAGATGTGAGAGTGTTTGAAAAGATTTGAGCAGGGGAGCACTTTGAAAATGGACTTGTTTGCAATAGTTTGCAAAAGACAACAGAGACAGTTTTGGAAAAAGAGTGGAGTAGTAAACAACAACCTAAACACAGCATCCCAAACACAGGTTCATACACAACCGGAGATCGTAGAACCAAAGTAAGTTCAGCAGCCACAAACAGGGGGTCAAGGGATTTAGGGGACACATAGGTCACATAGGTAAACACATATCTATAGGAGCACATAAGTACAAAATCAGTAGTATGCTAAAGGGTTAAAGAATTTTAGAATCAATACAGAATCAAGTCACTTAAAGATAGCCAACTACTTTGCATAGAGCATTATTAAGGGAGAGCCATATTGTGGTACACTAGAAAGGGGGATAACATTTCATAAACATGCTGAGTCTAGGGGAGAGGATATTCTGGGAATTAACACAAATTGCTGCAGAATATACGAAATAATCACAGCATAGGCAAGAACGAATAAAATCGGAAATCCTAATAAGCATAGTAAAGTAAAAATCACATAAAGTCAGGAATTCAACTAGAAAAAATAGTACTAATTAGAGGAATTAACATAACTTTTGGGTTAATAAACAGAATAAACATAGTATAGGAGAAAGAAGCAAAATCAGAAACCCTAATGAGCATAATAGGGTAAAAGTCATAGGAACAAAGAACATATTCATGAATAACAGACATGCAAACAGATTAAACGAACAAATAGGCAAAGAAAGTTCTCAGAACCCAGGATTAAGACCAAAATAATTAGGGTCTTCGACATAATAACTCAGATAAAAGAGAAAACTCAAATAAACATTTAAGCATAGTGGAAATCATAGATTAATACTAAAATCAAAAGGAAAATCCATTTTTGAAAAGGGGTCAAGAAACCATAGTTTGAAGACAAAGAGTCCTCTTAGAAGAAATCGGAGAAATCCTTAAGAAAACAGTAAAGATAACTCAAAATATACTCAGATATGTGGTAGATCTGAAGAGCCAAGAGATGAGTTAGGGTTTCAGAGGGAGATAACCCATAGATAAAGAGATTCCGACCTAGAAACCATGGGTCTAGCCGAAAAATATAAAGATCTTACTCGGAAGATTGGCCTGAGAATGAAATGAAAACCCATGGGGTGAGTTGAACCGCCTCTGGTTCCTTGAGGACCTCAGGGTAGCAAGAATCCGGCATGGCGGGAGCCATTGAGGCTAGGGGTGGTGGTGAAACCACCATAGATACCGGCGAGCCAACGGCCGGTGAGTAGGAACCGTTGTTTTAGCAGAGAGAGCTTGAGAGAATGAGAGATGTAACCGCGGAGAGAATGAGAGGGAAATGAGGGTTTGGGGGGGGGGGTAGTCTATTAGGTTAATTAAGGAAGGAATTAACCTGGACCGTTGATAAAAAATGATCAACGGCTAGGATCTGGGCGGACTTGGGTCGGGTAGAATTTAGGTTTTGGGCCTGGGGTATTGGGCTGATTTAATTGAGTTAGGATTTGATTCAATTAGGCTAGAATTGAAATGGGAATTGGCTATTTCTTAAATACCCATTTTAAATTAAATAAACAATTTATAAAAATAGCTGATAATTATAAAAAATAAATTTTATGCATGGAAGTAGTTAAAAATGATTACTTAGTATTTAAAAAGTATAAATGATTAATTTTCGGTCGAAAATAGTATAAAGTTATTGCAATTGTAGCCAAACGGTGCCAATTTGGCTAATTACGAAATAATTTGGTTTAAATAGGACCATAAATAATAAATCAAATCAAGAAATGCTTTTGAAATCATTTGTAATACCATTTTGTAATTATTTATTGGAAATAAAATGCTGGGTAACTTAATAAAAATATAGAAAGATTATGGAAAAATACCAATTGCTATTAATGCATGATTTTGAAGGTATATATGCCATTTTAAAATATTCTGGGGAAAATTGGGTATCAACAGCTGCCCCTCTTTACCCGGGAAGGATGAAAGAGTTTTCGGGTAAAGAAATTATGGCCAATTTTGACCGAGTGAAATGGTTCGAGAGATTAGGCCGTACCCTGGCTTTTGAGCTGCCTACATATCCCTAGTTTTACAGGAATCAGGCCGTATGTAGTTCCGGATCCATCGGCGGAGTGTACCGGTAAAGTCATTAAAATAATGGATGCAACATCTAGGGCTGGATGAATGAACGGTTTTATGGAAGAGGTTAGGTTTATATGGTAGGGAGAACTGGAGCGGGATTGCTCCTGCTGGGATAGCCGTTGCTTGTCGGGTTTATTTGCAAAAAGAGCAATACAAGCGTATACTGTGCATAAATTTAAACATGATACAAGTTCCCGTCGGACTATGAATGTTGTCTCTGACGGTTAAGGATGACGTCCTTGGACCATGATGTCCTGGGCCATGAATTGCCTGATGAGAGATTCACAGGCCATGAAATGGTGTTCTTGGGCCATGCAGATGGTGCCTTCGAACCATGACGCCTTTGAATAATGATATGAAAATTTGAGGGATCCTCAGGCCATGGCATGGCGTCTTCTGGTTATGAGGATGATGCCTTTAGACTATGACGCCTTTGGATAGGTTGGCAATATTTCAGCCCATGATATGCAATAGCATGATGTTAACAAGACAAGGCTTAGTCTTGCGAAATGGAGGGCAGAGCTTAGCCCGATAGAAGAGCAAATAGATAGTGCTAGAGATAGAGCAAAATTGGTGCGAAAAGGGACAGTGCTTAGTCCTCATGCAATAGGGAGGCAGGGATTAGCCTCATGCAAGATGGAGTCAGGTTTTAGACTCATGCAAGTTATGGAGGCAAGGATTAACCTCATGGTGTCAAGGATTAGACTCATGGAGGCAATGATTAGCCCTATGCAAATCGGGGAGGCAAGGATTAGCCTCATGCAAATGTGGAGGCAGGGATTAGCCTTATGCAACTTATGGAGGCAAGGATTATCCTCAGGGAGTCAAGGATTATAATCATGCAATAGGGAGGCAAGGATTAGCCTCATGCAATGGGGAGGCAAGTATTAGCCTCATGCAAATGGAGGCAAGGATTGGCCTCATGGAGATGTGGAGGCAGGGATTAGCCTCATGCAAATGGAAGCAAGGATTAGCCTTATGGAGTCAGGGATTAGACTCATGCAAAAGGGGAGGCAGGGATTAGCCTCATGGAGCCAAGGATTAGACCCATGCAAATAGGGAGGCAGGGATTAGCCTCATGCAAATATGGGGGACAGGGATTAGTCCCATGCAAAGAGCAAGAAGCAAATAAGAGTAGCATATGTCTTAGCTGGAGATGTATTCGGTGTTTGATGGCCTGATTGATAGCGATCTTGCTACGTGGGTGTTACCGTTACGTCAGATGTGCCTGCGTTCAAAGAAAAATTGTAAGTTTTGTAGGGGGGGGGGGTAGGTTGGTTCGTGCTTCTGTTGGCTGGCTTTGCTTTGCTCTGTTCTAAAGCCTTTCGAGTTCCCCTAGGTATACCTGACC
>NW_017670287.1:742006-821943 GCF_001879085.1 Nicotiana attenuata
AGAGACTAGTCAGTTTCAAAGAATAAAGAACCATAAGTGTGCTTAAAAGAAAACGTCGGTTAAATTCAAATAAGGGAAAAGGGAACGGGATAAAGCATGCTTGGACTAATTCATAAGAATAAGTTCGTTATAATAAGAGCCTAAAGTTTTCCCAGCAGAGTCGCCATGCTGTCGCGCCCCCTTTTCTCCCCTTTTTGACGGGAAAGTCCGGGTTTCGACATTCATGGGGGGTAATAACTCATTACCTTTTGGGAATTGGGTATTTGAAGAGTCGCCACCTAATGGATTATGGTGCGTTAGGGCACCTAGAGCGATTAACTCTTAGATTGGTTTGCATTAGTAGAGATTAGGGTAAGGGCTCGAAATAACCTCGAGGGGAAGGTGTTAGGCACCCCTCTCGGTCCACAACTGTGGGTCCCGGCCGAACATATGCTTACGAATTAGTCCATTAACAAATAAGTAATAGAAACAAATAATTGCAAGTAAAGCATGTTGGACGTGGTACAACTCAAATAATAAGACAAGAATTCAAGCAAGTTATGTGCATAAAAGGAAAGTAAAGTTTTCAAGCAAAAAGGGATTTGAAGAAAGAGGAGTCCTAGGTTGGTTAGTCTATAGGATCACATCAGTACAATGCCCGGTAATCACTCCTTAGAAAAGGGGCTACGCATGGCATTAGCGCACCAGTCATCATATCCATATTTACCCTCCCCACCCCTTTAATGGTTATTAGCACGAGTGTTGGGTAGCGATCTCTATTGCGTGCTGTTATCTGTCCCTTCTTAATGGTCCTGGAGGAAATTTAGGACCT
Source organism: Nicotiana attenuata (assembly GCF_001879085.1). Taxonomy (NCBI): domain Eukaryota; kingdom Viridiplantae; phylum Streptophyta; class Magnoliopsida; order Solanales; family Solanaceae; genus Nicotiana; species Nicotiana attenuata. The sequence continues at coordinate 742,818 of NW_017670287.1, forward strand.
CTACCTATAGGTAGTTCTAGATAGACCCCTAAAGTTTTAAAGGAGAAAATACTAAGGCGACAAGCAAGAACACATAGGACTTCAGCAAATAAAACGCAGGAAAGAACAAATAAGGGGCTCAGTTTTACCTCCGCAAATAAGGCATGTAAACAGCACAACTCAAACACAAATAAGGGCAGTATTGTTAAACAAGATCCTAAGACATGATGTCTAGGTGAGTATCGGAACATATGAGATTTGCCGCTTTATTTTATAACTCAGAAGCAGGGGCCCTAATCAGTTTTCCTACTGATCACAAAGAACAGTCTCCAGTTTTGTAGAGGTTGATTACCTAAGCCTTGCCTAGGCGTAGGATAATGTGCAACAGTTACCAGAATTGTTAAAACAGCTTAGGAGTTGTTTTACCTAAAGCATGTTGTTCTAAGTGTTGCAAAGATACAGAGATTATGACCAGTTTTACTTAAACAGGATGAATATGACATTGTTTTTACATCTTTCATAACCAGTAGTTTAAACTAGTGTGACGAGATCCTAAAACAGGGTATCTAACATGCACATATAAAATGCAGGATGATTTATATGCAAAATTCCTGGAGCATGATTTCTAAATGCACAACATGATTGCGAAATTTCCTAAAGCAGGATTTCTAAATGCATAAAAGGTTACAGCATTGTAGAATATGCGATCAAGTGTACAGGAGTAGCAGTTTTGTTTTAATACCATTTATCCTAGAAACATGATTTCTAAATGATAGCAAGGATATCAAAATGAGATGCTGAAACAGTATAGATAAGACCTAAGAGCATGGTTTCAATGCATGATATGTTTTTAGCATGGATTCTACTGAACATACAGGAAGTATAGACCTAAAGCATGGTTTCTACCCTTTTGATCTCTATAACATGCATAGCCACCCTCCCATTTTCACTATCCAAACCCCAATGTTTGTTTACAAATTATGACAAGCCAATATCGGATGAATTACATAAGTAGAAAAATAAGAAGTTACTCTATAGGGAGCCTACCAATAGGCCCAGATTTCCAAAATTTCCAATGCCAGATTGCCTCATAGCCTTTCATATAACCCAGGTGTGTCAGAGTTCCCTAAGGACCTCAAGGGATCCCGGGCAGTGCTCACACCCAGATTTCATAGCCATAAATGAGTAAGTGCAGTGTGGAAGGGCCAGCTCTAATGAGTCAGAGTTCAGAGGGATCTCATAGGGATCCCTAAGCAGTCACACATTAGAGGGGCAAAACTTAGAACCTAGGAGTAGATGTGAGAGTGTTTGACAAGATTTGAGCAAGGAAGCACTTTGAAAAGGGACTTGTTTGCAATAGTTTTGCAAAAGAGAACAAAGACAGTTTTGGAAAAAGAGTGGAGTAGTAAACAACAGTCCATACAAGGCACCCCCAACACCGGCTCATACACAGCCACAGATCATTGAACCAAAGTAAGTTCAGCAGCCACAAACAGGGGGTCAAGGGATTTGGTGGACACATAGGTCACATAGGTAAACACATAGTTATAGGAGCACTTAAGTACAGAATCAGCAGTATGCTAAAGGGTTAAAGAACTTTAGAATCAATACAGAATCAAGTCACTTAAAGATAGCCAACTACTTTGCATAGAACATTATTAAGGAAGAGCCATATTGGTAGAAAGGGGGATAACATTTCATAAACATGCTGAGTCTAGGGGAGGGGACACATTCAGGAGCATACTGATGAAGCAATGAAGTAAGCATATTAGTTACAAGTTCAACAACAGAACCATAAGTGAAAACAAACTAGAAACAAGAGGAATTGAAGCAATAAAAGAAACATGTTGTTTTGAAACTTTAATTGAAATCAGGACGTACAGTAAATAAGACAGTAAACACAAAGTGAAGGGGGCAGGAGAGCACAATAGTCAGCCTTGGCTTGCAGCCGGCTCACCCAAAATAATAGCAAGTAACACAAAGAAAAGAGAGCAGAAAGCTTTTGAGTGTAAGAGAAAGTTTTTGAACCAAAGTGTTCGTCTGTTGTGTTAATGAAAGAGCATGTATATATAGTTTGAAACTAGGTAGGACAATAAGGTAAGAATCAAAGTCAAGAAGTAATTATGGAACTAGGTATCAATTAGTATAAAAATTAGTATAAGTACTCCCTTGATTAAGGGAGTTAACTTCAAACTGTGAAGAATAATAAGGAAGGGGATCATATGAGACTGGAATATAACACATAAGGAAATAATTTTAGCATAGTGCAAGTGTAGAACAAGTAATCAGGCTAGGTTCAGAAAATCTAATTAAGGAAAGTACTTAAGAATCAATTTGACAACATAATCACCCACAAAACAAGGCAAGAAAATATCTTCGAGGTGGAAAATCAGTAAGGAAATCATCACAAGAGATTAGTGAAATGTATCAATTACAAGAAATTAGGGATTCAAGTAGGAGTAGTGATGATTAAGGGAATTAACACAAATTGCTGCAGAATACACAAAATAATCACATCATAGGCAAGAAGGAATAAAATCGGAAACCCTAATAAGCATAGTAAAGTAAAAATCACATAAAGTCAGGAATTCAACTAGAAAAAATAGTACTAATTAGAGGAATTAACATAACTTTTGGGTTAATAAACAGAATAAACATAGTACAGGCGAAAGAAGCAAAATCAGAAACCCTAATGAGCATAATAGGGTAAAAGTCATAGAAACATAGAACATATTCATGAATAACAAACATGCGAACAGATTAAACGAACAAATAGGCAAAGACAGTTCTCAGAACCTAGGATTAAGACCAAAATAATTAGGGCCTTCGACATAATAACTCAGATAAAAGAGAAAACTCAAATAAACATTTAAACATAGTGAAAATCATAGATTAATACTAAAATCAGAAGGAAAAGCCGTTTTTGAAAAGGGGTCAAGAAACCATAGTTTGAAGACGAAGAGTCGTCTTAGAAGAAATCGGAGAAATCCTTAAGAAAATAGTAAAGATAACTCAAAAGATTCAGAGGGAGATAACCCAAAGATAAAAAGATTCCGACCTAGAAACCATGGGTCTAGCCAGAAAATATAAAGATCTTACTCGGACAGGCCAAGATTGGCCTGAGAATGACATGAAAAACCATGGGGTGAGTTGAACCGCCTCTGGTTCCTTGAGGATCTCAGGGTAGCAAGAATCCGGCATGGGGGGGCATGGAGGCTAGGGGTGGTGGTGAAACCACCATAGATACCGGCGAGCCAACGACCGGTGAGCAGAGAGACCTTGAGAGAATGAGAGATGTAACGGCAGAGAGAATGAGAGGGAAATGAGGGTTTGTGGGGGTAGTCTATTAGGTTAATTAAGGAAGGAATTAACCTGGACCGTTGATAAAAAATGATCAACGACCAGGATCTGGGCGGACTTGGGTCGGGTAGAATTTAGGTTTTGGGCCTGGGGTACTGGGCTGATTTAATTGGGTTGGGATCTAATTCAATTAGGCTAGAATTGAAATGGGAATTGGCTATTTGTTAAATACCCAATTTGAATTAAATAAAACAATTTATAAAAATAGCTGATAATTGTAAAAAATGAATTTTATGCATGGAAGTAGTTAAAAATGATTACTTAGTATTTAAAAAATACAAATGATTAATTTTCGGTAAAAAATAGTATAAAATCATATGATTGGGCTAGAATTGCAAAGTTATTGCAATTGTAGCCAAACGATGCCAATTTTGCTAATTATAAAATAATTTGGTTTAAATAGGACCATAAATAATAAATCAAATCAAGAAATGCTTTTGAAGTCATTTGTAATGGCATTTTGTAATTATTTATTGGAAATAAAATGCTGGGTAAATTAATAAAAATATAGAAAAATTATGGAAAAATACCAATTGCTATTAATGCATGATTTTGAAGGTATATGTGCCATTTATAAATATTTTGGGAAAAATTGGGTATCAACAACCATTGGTAATGATGGGGTGTTGAGGATGCAGGGCTGGATTTGTGTGCCCAATGTGGATGGGCTTCGGGAGTTGATTCTGGAGGAGGCCCATAGCTCGCGGTATTCCATTCATCCGGGTGCCGCGAAGATGTATCAAGATATGAGAAAACATTATTGGTGGAGGAGTATGAAGAAAGATATTGTGGGATTTGTAGCTCGGTGTCTCAATTGTCAGCAGGTGAAATATGAGCATTAGAGATCGGGTGGCTTGCTTCAGCAGATGGATATTCCATAGTGGAAGTGGGAGCGGATTACCATGGACTTTGTAGTTGGGCTCCCACGAACTTTGAAGAAGTTCGATGCTATTTGGGTTATCGTGGATCGCCTGACCAAGTCCGCGCACTTCATTCCTATTTGTACTACCTATTCTTCATAGCGGTTGGAAGAGATCTATATCCGAGATATTGTTCACTTGCATGGTGTCCCAGTTTCCATCATTTTAGATAGGGGCACTCAGTTTGCTTCACAGTTTTGGAGGGCCGTGCAACGAGAGTTGGGTACTCAGGTTGAGCTGAGCACAGCTTTTCACCCTCAGAAGGACGGGCAGTCCAAGCACACTATTCAGATATTGGAGGACATGTTGCGCGCTTGTGTGATTGACTTTGGTGGTTCATGTTATTAGTTTCTACCGCTCGTGGAGTTTTCTTATAACAACAGCTATCAGTCGAGTATTCAGATGGCTCCATACGAGGCTTATATGGGAGGCACTGTAGATCTCCAGTTGGATGGTTCGAGTCGGACGAGGCCAGGCTTTTGCGTATCGACTTGGTGCAGGATGCTTTGGACAAGGTGAAGGTGATTCAGGAGCGGCTTCATACAGCGCAATCGAGACAAAAGAGTTATGCTTATAGGAAGGTTCGTGATGTGTCCTACATGGTTGGGGAGAAGGTTCTATTGAAGGTTTCACCCATGAAGGGTGTTATGAGATTTGGGAAGAAGGGTAAATTGAGTCCCTGGTTTATTGAGTCTTTTGAGGTGCTCCGGAGGATTGGTGAGGTGGCTTATGAGCTTGCTTTGCCACCCAGCTTGTCGAGTGTGCATCTGGTCTTTCATTTTCTATGCTCCGGAAGTATATTGGCGATCCTTCTCATGTTTTAGATTTCAGCACGGTTCAGTTAGACAGTGATTTGACTTATGATGTTGGGCCAGCGGCTATTTTGGAGTGTCAGGTTTGAAAGTTGAGATCGAAGGATATAGCTTCAGTGAAAGTGCAGCGGAGAGGTCGGCCCGTGGAAAAGGCCACTTGGGAGACCGAGTGGGAGATGCGGAGCCGATATCCTCACCTATTTGAGACTTCCGGTATTTTTCTTGACTCGTTCGAGGACAAACATTTGTTTAAGAGGGGGAGGATGTAACGACCCAGCCGGTCGTTTCATAAGTTACCGCTCCGTCTTCCCCATTTCTGCTTCTTTATATCATGTTCAGCTGTATTATGTGATATCGGATTGATCGGATCGGGTTCGGAATGGTTTGGTAGAGTAATGAGACACTTAGTCTCTTAAGTTGGTCTTTTAGTAGGAAAAGTCAACCGGAAGTTGACTTGTGAGCTAACGATCTCGGAATTTGGTTTTTATGATTCAGATAGCTTCGGGAGGTGATTTAGGACGTAGGAGCGTGATCGGAATGTTTTTTGGTAGATTTAGGCTTGAATTGGCGAAAATAGATTTTTGGCATTTTCCGGTTGATAGTGGAAATTTTGATATCGGGGTCGGAATGGAATTTCGGAAGTTGCAGTAGGTCTGTTGCGTCATATGGGATGTGTGTGCAAAATTTCAGGTCATTCGGACGAGGTTTGATAGACTTTTTGATCGAAAGCAGAATTCGGAAGTTTTTTGGAGTTCATAAGCTTGAATTCGGGGTTGATTCGATGTTTCGATGTTGTTTAGGTGTTTCGAAGATTGGTATAAGTTTGGAAGGTGGTATATAACTTGCTCGTACTTTTGGTTGAGGTCCCGGGAGCCTCGGGATGATTTCGAGTGGTTGACGGGAGGTTTGAAGTTGGAATTAGCAGCTGAAGTGCTGAAGCTCCTGTCATAACCGCACCTGCGGCTTGGGGACTGCAGGTGCGGGCCCGCAGAAGCGAAAAAGGGAACGCAGATGCGGCCAAGGGAATGAATGACTGGAGCGGCAGAAGCGGGATTTTAGGCGCACCTGCAATGGCGCAGGTGCGGGATTTTGATCGCAGGTGCGGTCTTTGGGCGGATAAGTGGAATTCGCAGATGCGCACCTGCGACCCCAGGTGTGTGTCCGCATGTGCGAGATTTCGACCGCAAAAGCGGTTTAGCTGGGGCAGAACATATAAATTTGACCCCTTCGCGATTTTGAGTGGTTTTTCACCATTTTTCATTCGGGAGAGAGCTTGGGAGTGCAAATTGAAGAGGGAATTCAAGAAGGTTTTGTGGAGGTAAGGTTTTTGGACCCTAAACTTGTTTCTATTGTGGTTTTTGACTGATTAAACTTGAAATCTATGGAATTTAGTAGCAAAAATTGTGGGTTTAGGGCTTGGGAATTGGAGACCTAAATTTAGGGATTCGAGGGGTCATTTATGGTTGGATTTTGGTATATTTGGTATGTATGAACTCATGGGAGGAGAAGGATTCTATTGATGTAATTTTTATCGGATTCCGAGACATGGGCCCAGGGGTCGGGTTTGGTCAATTTCGATATTTGTGATGTAATTTGATTAATTTCGTATGGGTTTCACTCCATTAGTGTATATTGATGGTTATAAACTGATTTCGGTTAGATTCGAGGCATTTGGAGGCCGAATCGATAGGAAAGGGCATCGCGGGCTAGAGTTTGGCTTGGGTTGAGGTAAGTAACATTTCCAAACTTGGTTCCGAGGGTTCGAAACCCCAAACTATGTGTTTTATGATTACTATTGAGGTGACGCAAGAGCCAAGTGACGGGCGTGTGGCGTGCACTGTGGGAATTACGGCCTGGATCATTCCATGGCCCCGCTTACTGACTCTTTCTTGCTGATATTTGTGTTGCGCTTATGTGATTAAGTTTATGAGCTGTAAATCATGCTAATTATCATGTTAAGGCTTTACGTTAATACTGTTGAGACTCTAGGGGTCGATTCTTGCTGTCATGTTACTTGCTTTATTGATATTTTATACTCAGTCATGTTCATGCATATTATATCATGCCTCAGTCTCGATTATTGTTATTTGACATATCATATCATTGTTCGGGCTAATATCATGACATTTTGCGCCCGTGTGAGTGAGACTGGAGAGCGATGATGAGTAAGGCCGAGAGCCTGATTGTGAGTGACAGTATATGGGATCGGACTGCACGCCGCAACGGTTATGTTGATGATTATGATAGCCGGCTGTAGGAGCCCCTCTGGAGTCTGTAACACACCCCCAGTGAGCGCAGTTGATGATATTGGGTGATGGATCTTCCCTGGACATGGATCTTGTCCGAAGTATTTATACCTGGAGATGGATCTTCTCCATAGGGCTGGAATGGCCTTCCTCGGTACTATATATATATATATATATATATATATATATATATATTCCGAGATGGATCTTCCCTAGGCCTGATGGCCATATACAATATCGAGCGATTGAGCACTTGTGAGTGGAGGTACACGGAACATTGGTCAAGCTATATGTGCATTGGTACATAGAGATTTTCCTGAGTTTTATACCCCGTACTGTGTAGACTGCATTTTATTTACTGTTGAGGTATTATTTGAACTGCAAGCATGTCTACTTTTTTGTACAGTTTAAATGTATTACCTGTTGAGGTTTGGTTCGTCACTACCTGTCAGTCCATAGTTTGGACTTGTTACTTATTGAATTGGTGTGCTCACGTTATCCCCTGTACCTTGTGTGCAGATCTAGGTATCTTTGGCCACGGTAGCAGTTGCTGATCATTTCAGTTGTGAACTTTCCTTGGAGATAGCAAGGTATCTTCCTAGGGATTGCAGTCCCGCCTTCTCCTTCCTTATCTTCCTTTTAGTGTATTTGTTGGCTATTCTTAGACTATGTTAGTCTTGTTTTATTTCGAATCGTTGTAGTACTTTGCTCATGACTTAGTGACACCCGAGGTCGGGCTTGCATTTTACGCTTTGTTTTGACTTTTACTTTATATCTTTTATCGGATTTCAGTTGGAAACATGGTTTTACTTAAGTTTTAAATGAAATATGGATCATTTGGAAATCAGTTGGCTGGCTTAGTTTCACGATAGGCGCCATCACGATCGGATCGGTTTTGGGGTCGTGACACTTATACTTTAATAGTTACATAGGTGGTTTTTATTTATTTCATGAATATGGCTAGAATTTATGTTGCCAAGTAGAGTAGTTCGTTGAGGTAAGATTTGTGATGATATACGAGGAATTAACTTTGTGCTTTAGCTCTTATTCACGTGATAATATCCAGCAACTTCTGTTTAATGCCTTGATTAGACCAAGTGACAGATTAATTTGTTAAAAAAATTTGAGCTTTCGTCTATTTATGTAACTTGATTTGTGCTTTTGGTTTGTCAAAATGCTAGTCAATTATAAGTTTTTCATCAAATATTTTTGTTTCATTATTTCAGCTTAGTGATGTGGAGAGCTGAGTCTACTTCCCCTCATGGATGTAAGAGTAGCATCAAGCGATGACAATGCAAAATCACCAAGGAAGTACATTGCACTTTGTATATTTATTTATTAAGATGAGGATCTACTCTTTATTGTATTATGTTTAAGTTATCATACATTTATTTGTATAAGTTTTAGTTTGATATGAATTTAAAATTGTGATGTTTGTTAGCATTGATATTTTTAATGGAATTTGATTTGTGAGAGTTATTTAGTAAAATTATATATTGAATCCTCGAATATAAACTTTCAGAGAGATATTGTGGTAGTTACAGATTGCCACCACTAATCCTTTTTTATTAGATTGAGATCAAATTGTGATGGTTATAAATTCCCACAAATTATTTTTTTAAACATTGAAATCATATTATGGAGGTTACAAATTGCCAGTAATTAGTTTTATTAACCGCCACAAATTAAAAATTTATTTTGTGGCGGTCGCCGTGGAGGTTGTACAAAACTGCCGCAAAAAATCTTGTGGTGAACGTTGTTTGACAAAAGTATGCTACTCTTTGTTAAACTAATTTAATGATAACTGAGGTGAAAGGTGAATCCTAATCAAGCATAATAATTTCTAGATCTAGTTTAGAGTTTGGGTGGCACTGTTTACCAAATGCTTATAACCGTATATTCCGTCATTAAATGCACACTTTTAGGAGTAAATGAAGAATCAATAATGAGTAATAAATATGAGGAGTGGCCACAAAAGTAAATAGGAAGAACAAATCACCCAAATACCAAATGGTGTGGAAGATACTTCCTCCTGACAACGAAGTATGGTAGTAAACAAGAATATGAGTAGTACTTTCTTGGATCGTGTGAGTGGAAGAGAAGAAGAATCGATAAANATATTTGGGTTGCGTGCCGGTTATTTGGATCCCGTAGGGATTATTATCACTGTTTCTGTGATTTATAGCATTTTTTCATGATATCAGTCCTGAGCTAAACATTTGTCCTAAAATGACTAGCAAAATACTAAGGTTTCAAACACCTAATTGATAATTACTGATAATTGGAACTAAAACTGGTAAGTTGTCTGTGCCTGTGTGGCTTGCATGCATATAGCTGGACTGATAGTGGATCGGGATGCACGCCGCAGCGTATGTTACTATGATATTGCGCTTGGGCTGTAGGAGCCCCTCCGGAGTCTGAACCCCCATAGTGAGCGCGGGTACCCAAATGGATCGGGCTACGTGCCGTAGCGGTCATGTGCATTTGCATTGCATTCATGCATCGAACCTTATCTGCTCTATCTGTTAATACTTATTGATGTTACACTGTTAAATGTGAAGAAATACTGTTGTAGCTTTACTTTGTTGTATATTGGGATTCCTTACTTTCAATGTCATTATACATGTCTATTACCGCTGAGTTGGAAGTACTCACTTTACTCCCTGCACCATGTGTGCAAATCGAGGTACCTCAGGAGCTAGTTGAGCTTATTGTTGTTCTTCAGAGTTTTCATTCGGAGTTGTCGAGGTAGCTGCCTGGCGTCCGCAGGACCCGACTCCTCCCCCTAGTTCTTGTTATTTGATTATTCGCGTACTTCAGACTATGTAGTATTACAGTATTATTATGCTATTCTGGTAGAGGCTCTAGACTCATGACCCCCAGATCTTTGAGAGGTTGCTCTGTATTGTTGATATTCGGGTTGTTTTATATCTATTAGCTATATTTTGGTTTCTTCGCTGTTAATGATTTTTAAATAAATGGTTTTGAGCTCTACGCTCGGGTTGAGAGTATAATTGGTCGGGCTTGCCTAGCAGTTGTGTTGGGCGCCATCACGATCGGGTTTGGGGTCGTGACAAGTTGGTATCAGAGCCTAGGTTACTAGGCCTCATGAGTCTTGAGCCGGTTTAGTAGAGTCTCGCGGAGCGGTACGGGGACGCCTGTATTTCTCCACGAGGGGCTGTAGAACCTTTAGGAAAACTTCCCATTCTTGGAATTCTTATCGTGTGTACTTGATTCAGCTTGAGATATTACTCTTGAAATTCCTTCCACACGTCTGTATACGCAGGCGAGCGCTCAGTAATATATTTGCCTTGATGGCTTGTGATTCCCCGATCGAGGGGCGAGATATAATCTCCGTGAGTTCATGTTGGGCTAGTCAGGAGGACTTAAGGCCGGATCCTTGCCTATGGATTGAGCATCGAGGTGCTGATTGTGTGAACAAGTGATTTGAATTTATATGTTCAGTGTTGTCCCTAACTGTGGGAATGGCGGCTGGATATCCATGTGATGAGTATGTTAGTACTGTGAGATATATCTACGTGATCTTGGTAGTGACGAGGGAGTCTGCAGGATAATAGATGAACTGTTAGGCGTTCGATTCCTATTGTGATCTGTTGTGTAGCCCCGAGTTATGGGTGCGTGAAGAATATTTTCGTATCTCCTAGTTGGAAAGTTAAGTGCAATACTTGCGCCGGTACGAGTTCAGACTCAGGAAGACTAAATTGGATGTATTATGTGTATGTCGGTGGAAGGTATTTTCTATGTGTCATGATTCGAATAGGTGCAACGCATGTCCATGTATCAATTTTGATAATATAATACAGGTAATATTGAGATTAATGTTGTTGATATACATTGTGATGTTTTGTCAAGTTGTAGCCGTGTTGTTAGGATGGTTTTGGTGATTCTCTGGCAGGTGGATAGGCCCAATTACAAAGGAAACTCTGCCGAAATTTTTGAAAAAAAAAAAAATTGGGACTTAGTAAAAATTTGGTCGCCTAGAGAGTAGGCTTAACTGTTATGTGAGTGAATGCAAGAAAATGCAGAAGAGTTAAAATTCCAGATGATTTGTGTTTCCACAAGCTTATGAAAGAGTAAGTTTAATCTCACTATGGTATTACGACAGCACTGGAGCACATGCGTTATGAGTATGGTGTGTTGTGATATATGGCTTCGAGCTAAGTTGGGGAGGTTGCTGTTGATTAGTTGATTGTATAGTTATGTACTATGTTAGTTCTGATTTGATGCATGCTGGTGAATCAGTTCTGATTGCGGAAATTGGGTCGAGAATGGCACGAGTGAAGGGAAAATTTTGACAAAGATGTCATGAGCTCGGATGAGCAGGAAAGAAGTTTCGATTGTTAAGGTAAATTGGTATTGTCTTCAGCGTCACCTAAGATCGGTGTTTTGTAAAAAGGGCTTTGCGTCCTGGCTAATGATTCTTGATCGCTCTTCAGCGTTAGTGCGACCGGTGGTTTAGAGGTACGCCCCAAATATTGTTGCGGTAGGTTGTGGGAGTGTGTCCTACTAGAAGATTTTATAAGTGTGACATGTGATCACTTGATTGATTAAAGATGTAAACCAAGTATGAAGTTTGAGATGATGTCGTTAAATTGAGGAATTCATGCCTGGAGGGCACTCGGCCTATTTGGTTGTGAACTGGGGAGGATTACTCCGATTGTGATGGTTGTTCTTGTGTGTTATGTGAAAAAGGGAGTTATTATGGACCCTTGACAGGTTGTCAAACTAGTTCATTGTGAGCAGAATCGGCTTGAAGTCGGTGGATGGACTTAATGTGAATAATGGATCTATATCAGGCCAGATGTGTGCATTTTTGTAACACGGTCCTCATGGAGGAGTAGTTAGGTTGATGCTTCATGGTCAGATATCTCGCGTAGTGAGGCATTGCGCTGTGTGAGTTGTGAGGCAACTCGAGAAATTGCTTACATGTTAAGAATCCGCGTAGGAATGATGTTATATGAGCAACTTGACTGTTGAAATCCCGATTGTATATCGCACCTCAATTGTGTTTGAGTTTGTAGTTTATAACGCTAAATATCCCTCAGGGATGATATTATGCACTTAGCATGCTCATGACCGATATTCGGTATTTTGTTATAATGAGCAGATTTGGCTCGACGTGTATCTCCTTATGCGAGATCTATGTGTGGATCGGATGGCACGCCGCCATGAGTGTGTTATTGGATCGGGTTGCGCGCCGCAAAAGTATGATATTGAGCATGGTTTTCTATATGCTATTTTTGTATGCCTTGCTTCTTATTTTTCTATGGAGAGCACATAGTAGTGCGTGAGTTAGGCAGTTCTTTTCAGAGTTCTTTTTCTTTTGTACCGCGTTCATATCGGTAGCCTATCGGCGCTTGGTGGCATCATATACGACTTATAATTATGTCTAGAGTGGCTTATTGCCCGAACTGTTCGTACTGGTAAGACGAGATCATTGAATTTGAGATCAGTGCAATCTGAGTATATGAAGTAAAATTAAAGAGCTAAGACCATTGTTTGGCTCAGAATGAGGTGATAGTTCTTGCCAAGAGTATAGAACTAATGAATTGTTGTTTCGGTAGTAGTTATGAATGTGTACAGGTCTCATCCGTCGTGTCAGTATTGTAAGAATTTGAACAAGACCTGTGTATGTCATGCAGAGCATGGGATGTGTAGTGATTTCCTCCTAAGTGATTAGATAAATGATCTTCGGATGATTGGGGAAAATGATATTGCTAAGTGGAAGTGATTTGATGAGAGTACATGTCTCAGAAAAAGGTAATGTGATTAAACTGATTATATTTCGGCAGTAGTGCGGCATGTTCTTATTGGGTCCACTGGTGGTATTCGAGTTTGCTCGGTAGCACAGGTAAATATCGAGTATCTGTCGTGGAATAAGGGAGTATCAAATGTGTGCATGTATTCGCACGGTGGAAACTGAGATCAGGTATGATGATTTGTGTGTTATATGGAGTTCTGATGTACAGGCTATGTTGTGATGTTGGAATTCAGACTGGTTCTCTTAGTGTTGGAAGATTTTGAACTATTGCATTATGGGCTATGTCGGAAAATGCCACAGGCTGCGTGGCAAGGTGCATTAGACTATGTTCTAGTAGAATGGTTTATATTTCAAGGACTAGCGGATGGCTGGAAAGGATTGATGTTCTTGATTGAGCCTTCGTGGCAGATGCCAGTGCAGGGGCTTCTACCATTGATTCAGTTCCAGTATTGAGGGACTGTTCGGATGCATTTCTTGTGGCCGGACATATCGCCGGGTGAGATTGTGGATTTCGGTACATAATTGGTGCCGGACACCGTATCGTACGGCTCCGGCAGGGGTTATAGTAGTGGAAGGAGCAGCCTCGGACTTCTTAGTATTGAGTTCGTAGGCAGGCCAGCGTGGCTACGTATGTAGCTTGAGTTAGCTTGGTTAGTCCCAAGTTGAATTGTTGAGGGACAGGTTAATTCGATCGTTATTGAATTTGTCAGTGAGCTGAGGAGATCTAGGAGTTACTTTTTCTGTGCTGTGAGGCGTATGATTTGCTGGTTATGGGCACACAATGGTGCAGTTCTATTAGGGGATTCATAGTGGAGGTCGAGCGGGAAGAGTAATTGCGTGTCGCTCGGTAAAATGGAGTGTTGGGTATGGCCTATCAGGTTGCGTGTCGTGTGTTATCTGTTTCACCGTGGGTGTGATGAATTGCGTTAGTGTCAGGCATCAATTGTGTGTGGCTGTTGAATTTTGATTCACAGAGTCTTGAGGCACTTCATGTGTAACAGTGTTGGGATAGGATCGCGTATTGTAGCGAGGCTACGTGGAGTTATGACCTTTCTAGGAAGATTCAGCTGTTATATTTCTACGATGCGAGACGGAGTCTCAGCCTTGTGTTGTAATGGTATTGATGAGCTTGAGGTTGTGGTTTAGGCTTGTATGGAGATATCATATCACCAGAGTGGTGTTGGGTTCGAGGTGATCGTTGGGTTCATAAATGCATACGGACAGATTTGATCTCAACTTGTTAGGAAGATAATATCGAGGTCTGACCCGGAAATCTGTTGTGATATCAGTCAAGGGAAGTGGTTTCATGAATGGTTGATCTGAGAGATGATTACGGTTTATAGCGTGTTTCATTCATCGTCGGCAGTATATGAGAGTGTTGGAATAAGGCTTTAGCCAGTGAGAGGTTCTCTGCCGGTAATTGGTTGCTGGGCACAACTGCTGTGAATAGAAGTTATAGTTCCGAGTGGTTGGTTTAGGCGGTATATCATATGTTTTTCACCTGAGGGTGCAAGTATGGGTTATTACAGCTAGTTTAGGCTTATTTTTAAAGATAGATGTGAGGTTCTGATCTTGTGTATGGTTTCGGAAAGTGCAGTGTGGTTCTATGGTTTATGGACTAGATGGATTGTGAAAATTTCAGCCATGTTGTGATATCGGACCTATGCGAAATAGGGTGACGTGGGATCACCCCGGGTATATGATTGGTAAGATCGTTCAGCTGTTGGTTGGCTTCTAGAACAACTCTGGATACGCTCGAGGACGAGCGTTTGTTTAAGTTGGGGAGGATGTAACGACCCGACCCGTCGTTACGTGAGTTACCGCCCCGTTTTCCCCTTATTGTGTTGCTTCATGTTTCAATATCGGTATTAGAGTTGATCGGGTGTAATTGAATTGGTTTTGGTTGAAAATAAGGCACATAGCCTCTAGAAGGAAGCTTGTTTTAGAAAAGTCAACTGGAAGTTGACTATGTGGTTAGAGGGCTCGGATGTGAATTCCGGTGGTTCGGTTAGCTTCGGGGGATGATTTGGGACTTAGGAGTGAAGTCGGAACTGAATTTGGAGGTCCGGTGTAGAAATAGGTTTGAATTGGCGAAGTTGGAATTTTGGCGAATTCCGGTGGATAGGTGAGATTTTGATCCGAGGGTCGGAATGGAATTCCGAGAGTTGCAGCAGCTCCGTAGGGTGATTTTGGATATGTCTGCAAATTTCCAGGTCATTCGGACGTCGTTTGGTCGGGTTTTTGATCGAATGCGTATTGCGGAAGTTTTTAAGAAACTTAGGCTTGAATCCGATGTAAATTAATGGTTTTAGTGTTGTTTGACGTGTTTTGAGGATTGGAGCAAGTTTGAATAAGGTTTTAGGATGTGTTGGTGTTTTTGGTTGGGGTCCCGGGGGCCTCGGGGTGAATTCGGATGATTAATCGGAAGTTGGAATGTTTGGTGTTGCAGCAGATTTTTGAGGCTTCTGGTATTTCCGCATCTGCGGAAAAGGAGCCGATTAAGCGGTTCCGCAGATGCGGTAGGGAGATCACAAATTCGGCCCTTGAGGGTCTGGGCAGTTACCGCAAAAGCAGAAGTTTCTCCGCAAGAGCGGACACCGCAGATGCGGTAAGCGACCGCAGAAGCGGTCCTGGGATTATTGTAGAGACCGCATAAGCGGTCATTGGGATCGCATAGGCGGCAACCGCATAAGCGGTTTAAGACCGCAGAAGCGGTCGTTGTGGGTTTAAGTAGAACCGCATAAGCGGTCAATTTGCCGCATAAACGGGACCGCAGGTGCGGTCAGGAGACCGCAGAAGCGAAAAATGCTGAGGGTTTAATGAACAGTGGGTTCAAAATTTCAGAAGTTAGAAAAACATTTTGGGACTTCGGGAAGAGGCGATTTTGGGCGATTTGGAGAGATTTCAAAGGAGATTCCATCAGGTATGAACTTGTAGCCTCAAATAATGTTGTTAGGGTATAAAAACAAGGATTAAACACTGAAAATTCAAGGGAAAAAATGGAAATTAGGGCTTGAAGCCTAAGAGAGTCTAAATTGGCGATTTGAGGGGTCAAATGGTCTCCGATTCTTGTGTATTTAATATGTATGGACTTGTGGTGAGACGGGGATTCTGGAAATGTGAATTTCGTAATTTTTCGAGAAGTGGTCCCGGGGCTCGGGTTTTGCCAACTTCGTGTTTTTGGGTGTTTTTCGAGTTCTTTCGATTGGGTTATGTTCCATTAGCCTATTTTAATGTATTCCTTGTGGTTTTGATCAGATTCGGCACCCGAGGAGGTTGATTCAAGAGGGAAAGGCTTAGCGGACTAGTCTCGTGGCCGGTTCGAGGTGAGTAATAGATGTGGATGATGACCTGAGGGTTTGAAACCCCGGTATATCACACTGTGACGCTATATTGAGGCGAGACACGCACTCTACGACGAGTGCGGGGTCGAATGTGATTGGGGACTATGGCTTAGTCCGCCCGAGTGATGTGGTACTGTGTTGTTGGCTATAAATTAGCTGGTAAACCTCCTACTTGGATGGTTATGGATATATTTGGGCTGCGTGCCGGTTATTTGTATCCCGTAGGGATTATTATCACTGTTTCTGTGATTTATAGCATGTTTTCATGATATCAGTCCTGAGCTAAACATTTGTCCTAAAATGACTAGCAAAATTCTAAGGTTTCAAACACCTAATTGATAATTACTAATAATTGGAACTAAAACTGGTAAGTTGACTGTGCCTGTGTGGCTTGCATGCATATAGCTGGACTAATAGTGGATCGGGCTGCACGCCGCAGCGTATGTTACTATGATATTGTGCTTGGGCTGTAGGAGCCCCTCCGGAGTCTGAACCCCCACAGTGAGCGCGGGTACCCAAATGGATCGGGCTACACGCCGTAGCGGTCATGTGCATTTGCATTGCATTCATGCATCGAACCTTATCTGCTCTATCTGTTAATACTTATTGATGTTACACTGTTAAATGTGAAGAAATACTGTTGTTGCTTTACTTTGTCGTATATTGGGATTCCTTACTTTCAATGTCATTATACATGTCTATTACCGCTGAGTTGGAAGTACTCACTTTACTCCCTTCACCATGTGTGCAGATCCAGGTACCTCAGGAGCTAGTTGAGCTTATTGCTGTTCTTCAGAGTTTTCATTCGGAGTTGTCGAGGTAGCTGCCTGGCGTCCGCAGGACTCGACTCCTCCCCCTAGTTCCTGTTATTTGATTATCCGCGTACTTTAGACTATGTAGTATTACAGTATTATTATGCTATTCTGGTAGAGGCTCTAGACTCATGACCCCCAGATCTTTGGGAGGCTGCTCTGTATTGTTGATATTCGGGTTGTTTTATATCTATCAGCTATATTTTGGTTTCTTTGCTGTTAATGATTTTTAAATAAATGGTTTTGAGCTCTACGCTCGGGTTGAGAGTATAATTGGTCGGGCTTGCCTAGCAGTTGTGTTGGGCGCCATCACGACCGGGTTTGGGGTCGTGATAGTTAGTCCATAGTTTGGACTTGTTACTTACTGAGTTGGTGTACTCACGTTACCCCCTGCACCCCTGTGTGCAGATCCAGGTATCTCGGGGCACGCTAGCGAGTGCTGATCATTTTATTTGCGGAATTCCTTGGAGATAGCGAGGTAGCTACTGGACGATCGCAGTCCCGCCTTCTCCTTCCTTATCTTCCTTTCATTGTGTTGTTGACTATTCTCAGACTATGTTAGTCTTTTCTTATTTCGAACCATTTTAGTAGTTTTCTCATGACTAGTGACATCCGAGGTCGGGCTTGTATTTTCCGCTTTATTTTGATCTTTAATTTATGTCTTCCATTGGTACTCTGTTAAAATATGATTTTACTTAAGTTTTAAATCAAATCTGGAGTGTTTTGGAATTTAGTTGGCTGGCCTAGTTTCACGATAGGCGCCATCACGACCGAGTCGGTTTTAGGGTCGTGACAGGTTTCTTGTCCACATATACGAAAGTACTGCCAGAATCATTTAAATCGAGGGTTTAGCCATTTTCTTCATATTTTGAGTTTTGGACTTCTATTTTGAGAGCTTCTTTTGGGATTTTCCAAACAATTCGATTGGGTAAGTGTTCTTCATCTAGTATCTAATATATTCCATGATTTATTCCTTGCTTTTATCATTTAAATTGTGTTTTGGATTGGGAGAAATGTTGGTTTTTGAAGAAAATTTTTAATATGAAAAATCATGATTGGAGGAACCAAATGGTATCGAAATTTGATAATTTTTTTATGGTTGAACTCGTACCGGAGTGGGTATTTGGTTTTAGTAAAATTTATCGGGTTCTGAGGTGCAGGCCCGGGGGTCGAGTTTTGGACCGATTTTTGGGTTTTGTTAAAGATTGAGACTTTATGATCCGGAATAGTTTCTTATGAGTTTTATTTGTGCTTTGAAGTTAATTTGGTTAGATTTGAGCCGTCCGGAGGTCTTTTCACTCGAGAAGTGCATTTTAGAGTATCTGTTTGTCGTCTTTGAGGTAAGTATCTTGCCTAACCTTGTGTGGGGGACTTCCCCTTAGGATTTTAGTCTTCTATGTTGATTGTAATCCATGTACGCGAGGCGACGAGTGCGTGCTCGGACTTATTTGTGGATAGTTGGCCTTTTGGGTTCTTAGGTCCTTATATTCACTGTGTATGAAGTTGTCCTTGATATGACTGAGTTCCTATCTGGTAGTTTCACATCTACATGCTTAAACTAGAATTTATTGCTTTAGGACTCACACTTATTGCCTATTTGACTCTTATTTCACTTAACTGAACATTTTGCCTCTTCTATCATCATGCTATCTTTTCACAACTATTTATCTTTAATTGGAATTATTACTATCTCATCCTATAATTGTGTAGTCTTAGTTGGAGTTATGATTATCTTCTGCTGCCTACCATTATATGAATTGTTGAATACCTTTCGCAAATTTCTCAACCTTAAAAGGAGTTTTGATAACATATATCTTAGTTGACTTGCCTTTATTTGGGACTATTGGATTCGTGTTGACATCCTTATTGTGGACTTGTATATTGTGGGGTCGATGCTACATGTTAGTCTTTTTCCTTGTTGAATTGTTCCCTTTATGCCTAGCATTCTTTACTGTGGTTATCCCTTGTGAATTGGTTCTACCGTTTCTTTGTGATATGAAGTTCTTGAGTTGATTTACTCGTCGTACCTTGTGTTATTGTCATTTTTGCTGTTGTACTTATTGTGGTGATGTACGAGGCTTCTGTCGTGCTGTAACTGTTATTTCTGTTGGTTGCGCTGCATATTTACTTTGGGACTACATGACGGTGTCCCGGTAGATCCTCCTGTTCTGCATATTTACTTTGGGACTATGGAATGGTATTCCGGGAGATCCCCTTGCAAATTTATGTTTGAAACTACCGGACAGTATCCCGCTATATCCCCCATGTTCTGTATATTTAGTTTGGGACTATGGAACGGTATTCCGGTAGATCCCCCCTGCACATTTACGTTTGAGACTACGGGATGATATCCAGGACATCCCCTGTTATTATCATTATGTTCTGAGCTGTGCTTTTCATTGATCTTACCCCTGTGTAAACATTTTACGTGATGTCTGTTCTTTCCTTATGCTTACTAGATGATATGAACTATGTTAGGACACTTGCACAAGCATACACCTGTCTAAGCACCCTTACGGATAAGAGGCTTCTTGATATTGCTGAGTATAGACGCACACCCTTGTTTATTTGCCTCCCATGTGAGAATGGCTCTATTTGGCACGTGAGTTGTCAGTATGATTATGAGGTGTGATGAGGGCACAAGATGCCAAGTGTTAGGGTTCAGGTATTGAGACCCGTATTGTTTGATCATAAGATGAGGTGTCACAGGATGACTTATATTCGAAGGATATTTATTTGAAAAGATTATGTTCGAAAGGTATTCATTTTGAAAGAACTATTTTTGGAAAATATGTACTTGAAGGAAGTATATTTCTAAATATTTTATCACTTGAAGAATTTGCCTAATTGATTGAAGTTTGTTGGCTAAGACCTAATGTGAAAACATGTCGTAGTTGCTAAGTTATGACTTGTCTTTATCGTATTTTTGATTTTCGGAATTGGTTTGTATTTCCATTTGTTTTTCTGTGTTCTTATTATGGTGTTCCGGTGATATTTACTGCTTTCTTTCCTTATTGAAATTACCGTATTGTTAGCCGCATCGCGTAGTCTTTATATGTATATCATGTTCTGTTGTTTCTATTCTTATACTTGTTTAGCTTATTAGACCAGTAGGTGTCTTGACTGTTTCTCGTCACTACTCTATCGAGGTTAGTCTTGATACTTACTGGGCACCGTTGTGGTGTGCTCGACTACACTCTGCATATTTTTGTGCAGATCCAGGTATTATTCATTAGTAGCTATGCGGATTCTTGCCGAGGAGACTCAAGGTAACCCTGCTGTTGCGTTCGCAAGCTTCAGAGTCACCTTCTTATTTTGTATTCACACTGTTGTACTTATTTCCATACAGTTATGTTTAGAAGTTGTAGTGAAACTCTGTAGAGCTTGTGACTTGTACTGCGGGTTTTGGGAAGATGTAAACTCTATAAAGATTTCTATATTGAGACTGTTGAATTTTCTTTATTATGGTTGATATTGACTAAATGATAGGCTTACCTAGTCCCTAAGACTAGGTGCCATCACGAAATCCAACGGAGGGTAAATTGGGTCGTGACAGTTAGCATGGAATCCCCTGCATTTCTAGAACGTATACAGGGTGATATATGTGGGCCCATTCACCCTCCTTGTGGATCATTCAAATATTATATAATTTTGGTAGATGCATCTACAAGATTGTCACATGTGTGCTTACTATCAACTCGCAATATGGCGTTTGCGAGATTGTTGGCTCAAGTAATAAAGCTAAGAGCACACTTTCAAGATTATGCAATTAAGACAATTGGTCTTGATAATGCTGGTGAGTTCACATCCCAAGCCTTTAATAATTATTTTATATCAACTAGGATAACAATTGAGCATCTGGTTGCTCTTGTTCATACACAAAATGGTCTAGCGGAATCATTGATCAAACGCCTCCAATTAATTTCTAGAACAATGCTTATGAGAACAAAACTTCCCATTTCAGTATGGGGTCATGCTATTTTGCATGCAGCAGCACTTTTGCGGATAAGGCCCACAAGTTATCATAAAGACTCTCCATTGCAATTGGCTTTTGGTCAGGAGCAAATATTTTCCATCTTAGAATCTTTTGTTGTGTGATATATGTTCCAATTGCTCCATGACAACGCACAAAGATGGGTCCCCAAAGAAGGTTGGGGATATATGTTGGATATGAATCTCCTTTTATTATAAAATATCTAGAGCCGATGACTGGAGATTTATTTACGCAAGAACTTTTGATTGTCATTTTAATGAATCGGTATACACAACATTACGGGGAGAAAATAAGCAGCTCAAAAAGGAGATAGAATGGAAGGCATTATCACTATCTCATTTAGATCCTCGAACACATCAATGTGAACAAGATGTTCAAAAGATTATTCATTTGCAAATTATTGCAAATCAATTCCAGATGCATTCACTGACCTACCAAGGGTGACTAAGTCACATATTCCATCTACTAATCCTCCAATTCGAGTTGATATCCTGGCATGACAATCAACTAAAGCAAATAAGACTAAGCCATGCTTGAAACGTGGTAGACAAATCGGTTCTAAAGATAAAAATTCTCGAAGAAAAAAAGGAGCAAATGATCAAAGTGATCATAACACGAAAGTAGTGGCTAAAGAAGAGCCCCAGACATAATAAAGGATAAGACCTTAGGAGAGGTACATGTACCTGAGAATAATGAAAATGAAGAGATATCACTAAGTTATGTCTCAACAGGAAAAAGATGAAACCGAAATATATTGTTATAAATAACATTTTTGCTTATAGTTTTGTTGTTGAAATAATGCAACAAGATGAGGATCTTGAACCAAAATCTGTCGATGAATGTAGACAGGGAAATGATTGGCCAAAATGAAAAGAAACTATCCAGGCAGAATTAACTTCACTTGGAAAATATGAAGTCTTCAAACCTATAGTTCAAACACCTGAAGGTATAAAGCCAATAGGGTACAAATGGGTTTTTGTGCGAAAATGAAGTCGTTAGATATAAAGCACGGCTTGTGGCACAAGAATTTTCGCAAAGACCTGACATTGGCTATATGGAGACATATTCTCCTATGGTGGATGCTATCACGTTCAGGTATCTTATAAATCTGGCAGTGCATGAAAAACTTGATATGCGTCTATTGGATGTTGTCACAGCCTATTTGTATGGCTCATTAGACAATAAAATTTTTATGAAAATCCTAAAGGATTTAAAGTGCCCGAAGCATATACAAGTTTTCGAGAAACTTGTTTAATAAAGCTTAAGAAATCCTTTTATGAATTGAAACAATCAGCGGGCATGTGGTATAATCGCCTGAGTAAGTACTTGTTGAAATAAGGGTACAAGAATGATCCAATTTGTCCTTATGTCTTTATAAAAAGGTTTGGATCTGAATTTGTTATAATCGCTATGTATGTTGATGATTTGAATATCATTGGAACTCTTGGGAGCTTCGAAAAACATTAGACTGTTTGAAGAAAGAATTTGAAATGCAAGATCTTGGAAAGATGAGATTTTGTCTTGGTCTACAAATTGAGTATATGAAAGATGTAATTTGTGTCCATCAATCAACATATATCGAAAAGATTGTAAAGCGATTCTAAATGGATAAAACACATCCATTGAGTAGCCCGATGGTTGTAAGATCACTTGATATAAATAAAGATCCATTTTGACCTCATGAAAATGATAAAGAGCTTCTTGGTGCCGAAACACCATATCTTGTGCAATTGGGGCGTTAATGTATCTTGCCAACAATTCTCGACCAGATATAGCTTTCTTAGTAAGCTTGTTAGCAAGATTTAGTTCTTCACCAACCAAAGACACTGGAATGGTATTAGGCATACATTCAGATACTTGTGAGGGACCATTGATATGGGTTTATTCTATTCAAATGAATCCAAGTCAGCATTAGTTGGTTATGCAGATGCAAGATATTTATCTGATCCACATAAAGCTTGATCTCAGACAGGCTACTTATTTACGTGTGGAGGAACAACCATATCATGGCGTTCCACGAAACAGACTATGGTTGCTACTTCTTCAAATCATGCAGAGATAATAGCCATTCACGAAGCAAGTCCAGAATGCGTTTGGTTGAGATCAATAACTCAACACATTCAAGAAACATTTGGCCTTTCTTTGAAAGGAAATATTCCAATAACATTGTATGAAGACAATGCTTCATGTATAGATCAACTGAAAGGAGGATATATTAAAGGAGACAGAACAAAACATATTTCACAAAAATTCTTCTTCACTTATGATTTTCAAAAGAATGGTAAAATAAATGTTCAACAAGTTCGTTCAAGTGATAATTTGGTGGATCTGTTTACTAAGACATTGCCAACCTCAACATTTGAGAATTTAATATACAAGATTGGAATGCAGCGTCACCGAGACCTTAAGTGATATTTTAATCAGGGGAGTAAAAATATGCGTTGTACTCTTTTTTTTCTTAACTAAGATTTTGTCACATTAGGTTTCCTAGTAAGGTTTTTAATGATACAGCAAGTAATGCGTATTACAAATAACTATGTATTTCCCACATTTTTTCCTCTTAGTCTATTAATGATGCATTTTTTTTACATGGTCATCCGGGGAGGGGGGGGGGTGTTGTAAATACTATGTCGATGAAGTTCATGTATGAATAATTTGTGGATGGATTTCCGCTTTATGAAGTTCATGTATGAATAATTTATGGATGGATTTCCGCTTTATGTCCATCTCTTATACTATTTTACTATAGCAGTCTTTACTTTTTATGCCTATAAAAGACTATGTAAATGGCAGTGAAAAGACACTCCAAGAGAAGTGAAATAATCCTTCTTTCAATCTCTGCTTCTTATTTACATTTGACTAAATTGCTTTTATTTCAAAACAAGAATACGTTTGGTCCACGCTGCTGCTATATTTTTCTTTTTTTAAATATCGGATGGCCTAGTATTTTTTGCTCAATTGCTTCCCCTTTTAATCAACTCTGTATGCCGCACCTTTTTTTGGTGTTGTGTACATGATGCATACCTTTGCTTTATCCTTGATTTTTCTTATGCACATGGTAATATAATTGAGTTATTAAGACTTTCTTTGATCTTTATTGGAGGTTTTGGTTAATGTCTCGCTCCATTATAACTTTGATGTCTTTTTAATAGGGAAACTTACACAAATGTCCCAAATAAATCTCAACTTACCAACCTCTAGCCATTAGTCATAATCTTATCAAAACTAGCCAACAAAAATTGAAAAACCAAATAATAGGGTTCTTTCTCTCAAAGAATCACATGCAAAAATCACCTTTCATATTTTTAAGCGTGATTAGCAACATTAGATACAAGACGGAAAGAAAATTTCATGGACGGGGTAGCAAATAAGGTGATGAAATATAAAAATCTATACAATATTCCAAAAATCTAAACAAAAAAGGAACTTTTTCAATGGGTATAGTTGAAATTCATTGAAAATATATAGATAAGTCAATATACAAAATTTGAGGAAGATTGGAGGTGATTTGACTAGTTTTGTATCAAAATTCGTAATTAAATCGAGTTGAAAAGTCTTCCGCGACACATGTATCAAACATGTATCACGCATGTATCTCACACACATGTATACATGGATATACATGTGATACACAATTGATACAAATATGATACATATGTGATACACAAATGATACACAGTGTGATACACATATTATTTTTTTTTTCATGTTCAGCTTTTACTTCGAATTTTCAATTCAAACCACCTCAAAAGTTCACCAAATCATCCCAAAACTGAGATTCAAGCTCCTTAAGTTGTGCCCAATTTATTCTAATAACACCCACTCAAAACAACGCAAAAAATTGATATTTTTTTGCTACAAATAGCTAATTGGCTAATTTGGCTAATATTAGTAATATTTTATCAATTGACCAATTTTTGCAATGAACTACTTATAAATGGACATAGCTGATAATTTCCCTTTTTAATATACATGATACTGGTCTTTGACCAAAAAAAAGTATTGCATACTTTAGTACACTACTATCGTGGGCCTAGAGAGTAAGAGCTAGAGAGATAGCCTGCAAAAATATTACTGTGAGCATCTAATTTTTTACTACACTCGAGTTCTCTAAAAAAATTTAGTGCTTTATATTTTCTAAAAAAATTTAGTGCCTAATTTTACTGGGGTACGAAATGCAGTTCAAAGAACCCAAGGACTCCTTTGTTGACAAACCTTCTGTCCTTGATATTCTTAGCAGCAGCAACCTATTAATTAATAATAATACAAACAACACTTTTGTTCAAAATGATATAGAAGAAGACTTAATCACCATAGATGAAATTGAAAATTCTTTTGAAGAGGAATCTGACGTCTTCATTCCTATTACACCCGCTGATATAAAATGCATTTATAGAAATTGGGCAAGTGCCCTTATTGTTAAAGTGTTTCGGAAGAGGGTGGGTTACCAGTCCTACAAAAACTACAAGCAATATGAAAACCAACTGAAGCCCTATCCCTCGTTGACCTGGGAAGCGACTACTGCCTCATAAAATTCGATAAGCTAGAAAACTACAACAAAGTTCTCCATGAGGGACCTTGGTTCATACAAAATTAATTCCTTACCGTCAAAAAATGAGAACCTAGATTTATGGCATCTGAAGCCTCTATAACTTACTTGGCCATATGGGCTAGATTACCTGAGCTTCCTACAGAGTTTTATGACCGTGACATCTTACAAAAAATAGGAAACAAACTAGGGAAACTAATCCGCATTGATGCTTGCACTTCCTCAGCTCTTAGAGAGAAATATGCGAGGCTAAGTATCCTAGTCCCGATTAAAAAACCTCTTAAGACACAAATTATTCTAGGAAAATACTACCAAAGGGTATCTTATGAGGGTTTTAACATCCTATGCACCAGTTGTGGCCCACTGGGACATAACATCTCATTATGCCCTCACAACAAAATGACACCCTAAAAGGAAACCATCATGACACACAAATTAGCAGACCTACCAAGACATGGACTTCCGAGTAGATAGGATGTTGTATTATTCTTTCTTTAGTGTAATTTTCTTTTTCAGCCGTGAATGTATGCACTTTCAGCTCTAAAAATTTGGCTGAAAAATGCAGCAAACTTCATTCACAAAACATCACCAAAATCAGCCGCGAAACATACATGATGCACCCCAAAAAATGCAGCAAAACAAGCCACGAAATCAGCACCATTAAAGCACCAAAAACACCACAGAATGACCCGAAATAGCAGCTAAGAAACGCTGCTCAACCCCATTCCAAAACCACCAGAGACCATCCGTAAAACCTCCATTAAAACCACCCAGAAACGCGAAGAAAATAATAGCCCCTTCTCGCGCAAAACACTAACTCCAAAGTTGAGTTTTGGGCCATCGTTGAGGTACAGGTTGTTGGCTTCGTTTGTTGTTCAAGGTCCGTTCGGGTCTTCTGGATCTGTTTGGCTATTCAATTTTTCTTTGATACAAAAGAAAGTGTTGCTCGCTAAAGGTCCATCTTTACTCTTCTTAGTTTACTATTTTATTTGGTGTTTATAGTATAACTGATGTCGGCAACTCTTAATTCTTTTTTGGTAATTATCTTTTTGTTTGCATGTTTTATGATAAGGGGGTGTGGGGACAACCAGGCCATCACTTTTACCAGATATGAGTCCGGACGACCCAAGAGCTAAGAAAAGCTTAAGATTAAGCATAGAAGTCGTTCTGTTAGTGTAATATATTGCATTGAGTTATGATGATGGGGAACAAATTGCTAAACATGTTTAACATTGGAGGAATTGGGTGAGTAAGACTTCAGTTTAATTGGACCTTTATTAGATTTAACTGAGTGGGCCTTGAGTGTTGCTGGTAAGGTAGAGTAAAAATTGTGTGGGGTAGTCACTATTTAAAGTGGTATTTATTTTTTATCCACCATTTTTAATGCTGAGCAAAACTAGCCACTAGTCTATTAAAATTAATATAAAAAGACTGAGTTACCCTTTTCTTCCCAAACAGAATTACAGTGGATTGTAAAGACTGGGTTGGCGGAGCTAGACTTGTTAATAATTAGGGAATTATCAACAAGATCATTTTCTAATCTGAGGAAATCTCTTTTCGAGAAGCTTGAAAAGGTCATAGGTATTCTTTCTAGGTTGCTATGTTGTCCAGTTCTTAGTCATAGTTTGTGGTTTAGGTCTGTTTTTTTCTATGTAGGTTGCAGATGTAGTTGGTTGTGTAGTTTTAGATTATGGTGTTAAGACTCCACTCTCAATTACTATCTGTTTCATTTAAAGGGAAGTCAATCTCAGTCATATGGTGGAAGTATATGTTCTTAACTGCCTCCTTGCATAAATTTGTGTAAACTGATGTTCTATGTGCTAATTATGCTTTGACTGCATGATTTGATTTCAGTAAATTGATGTGCTAATCATGATTTTGCTTCAAAGCATAATATAACTTGCATACTACCTTGTGTGTGTGTGTGTGTGTGTGTTTTTTTTCTTCTTCAGTTTTACCATATTTTCTGAGGAGCCATTTTTATGTTTGGTTGCAGGAGAAGATTGTTCAACATGATAAACGCCTTTTGGTTAGGCATCATAAAAAAAATTATAAAGAAGACGGAAATCAAAAGTTAAGGATACTTGGTCCTAAACTTAGTATTACAAGTTCAAAAGTTAAGGACACTTGGTCATGAACTTAAACTAACAAGCTCAAAAGTTAAGGACAATATGTCCTGAACTTACAGTTACACATTCAAAAGTTAAGGACAATAGGTCCTGAACTTAGGCTAAGAAGCCCAAAAGTTAGGACAATAGGTCCTGAACTTAGACTAACAAACTCAAAAGTTAAGGACACTTGGTCCTGAACTTACAGTTACAAGTTCAAAAGTTAAGGACAATAGGTCCTTAACTTTGATTTCCAAGTTCAAAAGTTAAGGACAGACAGTCCTTAACTTACAGTTACACGTTCAAAAGTTAAGGACAAGCAGTCCTTAACTTACAGTTACAAATTCAAAAGTTAAGGACAATAGGTCCTTAACTTTGATTTCCAAGTTCAAAAGTTAAGCACAGACAGTCCTCACCTTACAGTTACACGTTCAAAAGTTAAGGACAAGCAGTACTTCACTTACAGTTACAAGTTCAAAAGTTAAGGACAATAGGTCCTTAACTTTGACTTACAAGTTCAAAAGTTAAGGACGCTTGGTCTTGAATTTTGAGTTCCAAGTTCAAAAGTTAAGGACATGTAGCCTTGAAGTCTTGAACTTAAAGTTCCAAGTTCAAAAGTTAAGGACATGTAGTCCTGAACTTAGAGTTACAGGTTCAAAAGTTCAGGACTAGACATGTAGCCTTGAAGTCTTGAACTTAGAGTTCCAAGTTCAAAGTTAAGGACATGTAATCCTGAACTTAGAGTTACAGGTTCAAAAGTTAAGGACATGTAGTCCTGAAGTCCTGAACTTAGAGTTCCAAGTTCAAAAGTTAAGGACATGTAGTCCTGAAGTCCTGAAGTTAAGGACATGAGCAGAAGGGTATTTTTGTCCGGGCAGTTAAAATTTAATAAAGCAGTGGCTAAAGACTAAAGACATTTTAAACAGTGGCTTAAAAGTAAATACATGTGTTATTAGTGCCAACCGTGCACTTCTCCCTAAGGTAGAGGAGTCAGTCGTGGCCCAATGGATTTGGCTTTTCAATAAGGATTAGTTACCTCATGTAGCAAAGGTTGATATCTTTATTTATTTTAAATAAATACCCTTTTAAAAAATTATATTCCATAGCTACCTTTTGATTTTTTATAGCCAAATATCTATTTATGGTCACCTCCTAACCTTAAGCCATAAAATAAGCTTTGTATTATTTTTCTCTCTCATATCCCCTCAAATTTCTCCTACACCCCATATCTATTCTCCTTCTCTCTCTATACTTCCCGATGTCTTCTCCTCCGCCCGACGCTGAAAATTGTCACCGTCACCGTCACCGGAGCAATAGTCCTTTGGCTTCAAGATCTACTACCAAAATTATTTCCAACTCGTTCTTTCAGTATAGAACAGAGCAAGAGACTCCAAGAAAGCAAACTAAATCATAGATACAAAAGTTTCCCTACAAAGGGGCTGGCTTCAACAACCCATAAGGGACGGCTTGCCAAGCTACACAAACAGTTAATTTGATTATAGTCGCAAAAGTTTTCCTACAAAGGGGCTGGCTTCAACAACCCAAAAGGGACGGTTTGCCAAGCTACACAACTCAGAAAAACTTTTGTACAATAACCAACGTTAGTTGTTTATAACTCAAAAAACTTTCGTACTACAATAAGCTAACTTTCTTAGAGTATTCTTACTCTATTTTCATACATGGACCGGACATTACATCCATTTGAAAGAAAGAACAAGAGGGAAATTTAGAAAGCACTCATAGGTAATATATCACAAGAAGTTTTACAAAGGTTACAAGATGATTGCAAGATGATCCTCCAACTGCTACAAGACCTCCCTTATATAGGGCTAGGAGGTTATTACAAGACAAACTTACATGATAAAATAAATCTATCTTACATGGCAAACTTATCTTACAAGTGGGTCCTTCTAAGCATGTGAAGGACTTTAGGCAAAACAACTAAAAAACACCTGAAAACATGTGAAAGGGGTGAAATATACATGGTGTAGCATGTGAAAGTATGTGGGAGCATGTGACGCCATGTGAAAGTATGGTGTTGAATGTGACGAAGCATGTGGAGGCATGTGGAAGCATGTGAAAACAAGTTGAAGTGGGGCCCGGATAATATGGAAAGATGTGGAAATTTTGTCTTGGCTTGGGTAGGATATTTTTGTGGGGTTTTTAGTGGCTAATCTAGGATTATGGTGGGATTAGCAGGGATTTAGGTAATTATTCTTCACTGATTCTAGGGTTGTCTTCTAGGCATCTTTTCAAAGACCTTGTGTGGTAACGCTTGGAATTTGACGGTCCATCTTCGCGATGCTCTTTCTCTTTTGGATTGAGAGATGTAATCCGCAACCTTAATCTGGAAATGTCTTGAGTGATCTTTTCTAGGATGACTTCGTATGGGGTTTGATATTCTTTTGCTGCTGCCCGGACTCTTTCCCAGTGAGGATGATTGCTTGTATAATTCCAGCTTGCCCAATCTTTTGGCCATATCTCTTTCGGAATGCGCCTATTTTGCTGGAAAAGGATTCTTTGTGCCTCGATATATTCTTCTTTCATTGATAAAATGGACACGGGAAATTTCCTCCAGAATGATGCCTCTGCTTGCGCCTGGACTTTTCCATTAATAATCTTTACTGGCCTATGAAACATGAATACCTTTGCTGTGTAGGATTCATCGAAACATTTCATCCAGTATCTTTTAGGTTTGAACCATAGCAAAAATATTTTAAGAGCTCGTGCAATGTTATCAAAATCCTTGAAGACGTTGCATTTGAATTCCATGAAAATATAATATTGATGGCATAGGTACCAGAAAAACCATAATAGTTCTTGTGGAAAATCCTTGGGTTGAGCTATGAATATATGGCAGAACGGATATTCTGGATTTACCCCATATGGCTTGAGAATGGATCCTCCATGTTGTCGGAAAACTTGGAGCTCGTAATGAGTTCTTCTTTCCATAATAATTGACGGATCAAAGGGATCCATGAGGTTGAACAATTCCGGTGGATGATCTGTTGGCTTTGATGAACTTGTTCCTGGTAAACTTGAAAACATGAAGATGTGACTAATTAGTTTTTGCTTTGACTTCAGTTTTGCTGGGGAAAATCTCTTTGAGAATTCTTCCGGTCGAGATAGAAAATCTGCGAGAATATTATCCTTTCCTTTCAGGTGCCTGACGTCAAACTTGTATGGAGAGAACCATTGAGCCCACCTGAGAATCTGAGGATTGGGAATAATTTTGGCATTTAGCTGAATCATCTTTGGGAAGGCCTTCATATCCATTTCTATTAGAAATTCTGTATGAATGAGGAAGAAATTAAATTTCTTAATTCCATTTTTTACTGCAAGAATTTCCTTGAAAGTGGAGTGATAATGTTGCTCGGCATCTTTGAACTTTCCACTGGCGTATCCGCATATTTTCCTCTGGCCATCTTTTTCTTCAAATAGAATAGCACTCCAATATTCAATTCTAGCATCAGTTTGCAATATCTTCTTACCATCCGAAGGGATATAGAGGGACTTGACATTTTTAGAAATCTCCTTTATTTCCTTGAGCGCTTCATCTTGTTTCTTTCCCCATGGTGGAGCATTTTTCTTGAGCATCTCTGTAAGTGGAGAAATGTATGTAGAGATATTTTGGGATGAAATCTCTTACATAATTTATTATGCCCAAGAATTGTTGGATTTGCTTTGTTGTGAAGTTGGTATCCGGAAATTTGAGTAATTCTTGACATATATGTGGTCCTGGACTGTATTTACCTTGGACAAAATGCATTCCAAGAAAATCAATTTCCTTTTGAGCAAAAACCATCTTTTTTGCTGAGAGCATGATCCCGTACTGTGTTACCAATGACTCAAATTGACGAAGCAAGTTGATATGTTCCTCCAATGTATAACTAAATAACAGGACGTCATCAATGTAAACTAAAGAGGTATGGAGGATGGGTTGGAATATTTTTATCATGGCTTTTTGGAACAAAGAAGAGGCAGTTTTTAACCCAAAGGGCATGACAGAACAGAGCAAGAGACTCCAAGAAAGCAAACTAAATCATAGATACGAAAGTTTCCCTACAAAGGGGCTGGCTTCAACAACCCATAAGGGACGGCTTGCCAAGCTACACAAACAGTTAATTTGATTATAATCGCAAAAGTTTTCCTACTAAGGGGCTGGTTTCAACAACCCAAAAGGGACGGTTCGCCAAGCTACACAACTCAGAAAACTTTTGTACTATAACCAACGTTAGCTATTTATAACTCAGAAAACTTTCGTACTACAATAAGCTAACTTTCTTAGAGTATTCTTACTCTATTTTCATACATGGACCGGACATTACATCCATTCGAAAGAAAGAACAAGAGGAAAATTTAGAAAGCACTCACAGGTAATATATCACAAGAAGTTTTACAAAGGTTACAAGATGATTGCAAGATGATCCTCCAACTGCTACAAGACCTCCCTTATATAGGGCTAGGAGGTTATTACAAGACAAACTTACATGATAAAATAAACCTATCTTACATGGCAAACTTATCTTACAAGTGGGTCCTTCTAAGCATGTGAAGGACTTTAGGCAAAACAACTAAAAAACACCTGAAAACATGTGAAAGGGGTAAAATATATATGGTGTAGCATGTGAAAGTATGTGGGAGCATGTGACGCCATGTGAAAATATGGTGTTGCATGTGACGAAGCATGTGGAGGCATGTGGAAGCATG
This sequence comes from Nicotiana attenuata, assembly GCF_001879085.1. NCBI lineage: Eukaryota > Viridiplantae > Streptophyta > Magnoliopsida > Solanales > Solanaceae > Nicotiana > Nicotiana attenuata. Next base: position 775,434 of record NW_017670287.1, read on the forward strand.
TGAAAACAAGTTGAAGTAGGGCCCGGATAATATGGAAAGATGTGGAACTTTTGTCTTGGCTTGGGTAGGATATTTTTGAGGGGTTTTTAGTGGCTAGCTAATCTAGGATTATGGTGGGATTAGCATGGATTTAGGTAATTATTCTTCATTGATTCTAGGGTTGTCTTCTAGGCATCTTTTCAAAGACCTTGTGTAGTAACGCTTGGAATTTGACGGTCCTTCTTCGCGGTGCTCTTTCTCTTTTGGATTGAGAGATGTAATCCGCAACCTTAATCTAGAAATGTCTTGAGTGATCTTTTCTCGAATGACTTCGTATGGGGTTTGATATTCTTTTGCTGCTGCCCAGACTCTTTCCCAGTGAGGATGATTGCTTGTATAATTCCAGCTTGCCAATCTTTTGGTCATATCTCTTTCGGAATGCACCTATTTTTCTGGAAAAGGATTCTTTGTGCCTCGCTATATTCTTCTTCCATTGATAAAATGGACACGGGAAGTTTCCACCAGAATGATGCCTCTGCTTGCGCCTAGACTTTTCCAGTAATAATCTTTACTGGCCTATGAAACATGAATACCTTTGCTGTGTAGGAATCATCGAAGCATTTCATCCAGTATCTTCTAAGTTTGAACCATAGCAAAAATATTTTAAGAGCTGGTGAAATGTTATCAAAATCCTTGAAGACGTTGCATTTGAATTCCATGAAAATATAATATTGATGGCACAGGTACCAGAAAAACCATAATAGTTCTTGGGGAAAATCCTTGGGTTGAGCTATGAATATATGGCAGAACGGATATTCTGGATTTACCCCATATGGCTTGAGAATGGATCCTCCATGTTGTCGGAAAACTTGGAGCTCGTAATGAGTTCGTGTTTCCATAATAATTGACGGATCAAAGGGATCCATGAGGTTGAACAATTCCGATGGATGATCTGTTGGCTTTGATGAACTTGTTCCTGGTAAACTTGAAAACATGAAGATGTGACTGATTAGTTTTTGCTTTGACTTCAGTTTTGCTGGGGAAAATCTCTTTAAGAATTCTTCCGGTCGAGACAAAAAATCTGCGAGAATATTATCCTTTCCTTTTAGGTGCCTGACTTCAAACTTGTATAGAGAGAACCATTGAGCCCACCTGAGAATCTGAGGATTGGGAATATTTTTGGCATTTAGCTGAATCATCTTTGGGAAGGCCTTCATATCCATTTCTATCAGAAATTCTATATGAATGAGGAAGAAATTAAATTTCTTGATTCCATTCTTTACTGCAAGAATTTCCTTGAAAGTGGAGTGATAATGTTGCTCGGCATCTTTGAACTTTCCACTGGCGTATCCGCATATTTTCCTCTGGCCATCTTTTTCTTCAAATAGAACAGCACTCCAATATTCATTGCTAGCATCAGTTTGCAATATCTTCTTACCATCCGAAGGGATATAGAGGGACTTGACATTTTTAGAAATCTCCTTTATTTCCTTGACTGCTTCATCTTGTTTCCTTTCCCATGGTGGAGCATTTTTCTTGAGCATATCTGTAAGTGGAGAAATGTATGTAGAGATATTTTGGGATGAAATCTCTCACATAATTTATTATGCCCAAGAATTGTTGGATTTGCTTTGTTGTGAAGTTGGTATCCGGAAATTTGAGTAATTCTTGACATATATGTGGTCCTGGACTGTATTCACCTTGGACAAAATGCATTCCAAGAAAATCAATCTCCTTTTGAGCAAGAAGCATCTTTTTTGCTGAGAGCATGATTCCGTACTGTGTTACCAATGCCTCAAATTGACGAAGCAAGTTGATATGTTCCTCCAATGTATAACTAAATAACAGGATGTTATCAATGTAAACTAAAGAGGTATGGAGGATGGGTTGGAATATTTTTATCATGGCTTTTTGGAACAAAGAAGGTGCAGTTTTTAATCCGAAGGGCATGACTTTCCATTGGAAGTGATGATCAGGGATGCAAAATCCCATTTTGGGTCTTTCTTCAGGGTGGATTCCCAATTGCCAAAATCCTGACTTTAAATCAAACTTGAAAAAAATATTTGGCCTTGGCTAATTGGGAGCAAAGGGTGAGTTTATTTTGGATAGGGAACTTATCACCTTGGAGGAAATGGTTAAGTGGCTGGTAGTTGATGACTAACCTCAGTTTTCCTCTAGTCTGCTCAGCTCTTTTGTAGACGTAAAATGCTTCGCATGCCCATTGTGAATCTGATGGCTCTATCAGATCAAATTCCAAAAGTTCTTCACATTCTTTCTTTGCAAGCTGAAGATGATCTGGATTCATCCCTGAATGACTAGCTTTTGTCGGATTGATATTTTCATTTTTCTTGAAAGGGAGCTTGATAAAAAACTCTTCATTCTTCCATAACGGGCGTTTCCCTTTCTTCATGAAATCCTTTTTGGATTCGGCACATGATTGTTCAATGAGATTTTGCTCAATCTCTTTGATTTGTTCGTCATTGGTGATTTGGAATAGCCTTGGAATCTCATAATAAGGTTTGAACTGCTTTTTAAAAGCTATCCCGTTGGCCCTGATCTGGAGTTGATCTCTAAGTTATCTATAAATGTCGAATCCAATAATAAGATCATTTCCTGGTACATCAGATCCTAGCAGCTTGGTTCTGTACTTCAATCCTGAAAAGAACTCAATTGTGATCGGGTGCTTTGTAATGACAGTTGTGGTCAAGATTGCATTTGATGGAGTGTTGAAATCCTTAAAATGCGGTACCCATTGATCTTCAAGGAGAACAACAAGATTTATAAGTGAGGAAGCAGCTCCGGTGTCGATGAAAGCAATAACTCGAGTTGGTTTATCCCACTTGGATGAATAAACTTTGAGTTCTACTTGAGGAATGACTGCGAGCGCATTGATCTCCTCTCGGGGTTCGATCATTGGTTCTGAAATTTGGTAATGATCATTGCCTTGATCTTCATAGATACCAAGAGAGAATAAAGTTTCTTCATTGGGTTCATCATCCACAGAGAATATGGATTCAAGGTCATCTTCCTTTCCGAGATGTATGCCGGTGTAATCTTCAATTTCTTCAATCAGTTTGACAGATCTTCTTGATTGTGGACAATTCTTAGCAAAATGTCCAATTTTATGACAAATAAAACATCTGTTTTTCTTGTGAAAATTTCTTGGCCTTCTTCGTCCGAAATATTTTGTGCGTCTCTTGGACCTTGTGTTCCCGTCAGAAATTCTTAGCCATTTGAACCTCCTGAATTCTCTCCGTCGCCTAGATGTGTGGCAGGAACATCCTGATCCGATGATTAGGTCATATTTGCGGCATGCTTTGTCAAGCGCTGGATTGTGTTGGATAATTTGTTTTAGGGCAGAGCGCTTCGTACAAATATCATCCAATGCTACGAAAATAGCTTGCCTGATGTAACCAATTTGTGGGATTGTTATGTACTGAAACTTTTCTTTAATGATGGTCATGGTTCGACTTCCCAGCAACTTTGGAAGGGAAGATACAAAGGCTTGCTTTAGATTGATGTCTCCACCGATCTCGAAGTATATCTTCACCATTTTTTAAAAATGTCTATCAATGTCATTTTTGTCGAATGTCACACACTTCATCTCAAAGAGTTGTCTTCGCATTTTCTCCTGTCTTTGGCCAGTATCTCCGCAGAAAACTTCATGTAGGATCCTGATGTTGAAGGCAAAATCTTGGGAAGTACGAAAAGTATTTTTGTCTTGGATTTCAAGTGAGTTCCACCAATCTCTGAGAATTCCTGAGAACCGTGAAGTGAATTCTGCAAGGATGATATACTTTTCTCGTTCAACCAAATTTTTTGTCACCATCCAAGTATAGAAGTCTTAGATCCTTTGTGGCCATTTTGAAACCTTGACGTCATCTAAGGTGAAAGTGTGGAAACCAATTCCAACTGGTTTTGACGCCATAGGCTCATATCTTTTTTCTGGGATTGGTTCATCTGTCATGCCTTCTTGTTCCTCATCTACTTCAAATATTTCTGGGTCTCTCTGCTGGTTTATAAATATTGGGGGATCGTCTTCTTCGGTAGAGTTCGCTGTGGATTCATTGCTTGATTGAGAGCTATCTTCCATTGTTTCATCTTCTGATGAATTTAGAGATTCCGACCATGGAGTATCTTCCTCTGATATGTATCTTGGCTGGGAGACATATAGGCCTAGAACCTTCTGGTTAGAAATTATCAGATTTTTGGGATTCGATCCTTTTGAACTTTCTCCTTGGTCTCGTATTTTCTTGGTTTGTTTCTGTGCTGCAAGGGCGTCTTTCCTTTCCCAAACCATTTTTGCGATATCAAAATCATGTTCTTCTTTTGCTGGTTGGGTGAAAGAGATTGGATTTTGTGATGTAGATGGAAATGTAGAAAAGGTAGAGTCCAATTTAGGTGGGGAATATGCTTGTGGAGACATAGGAAAGAAGGTAGGCTTTGAAGGGAAAACTGGGGGTTTTTGTGGCTCAAAGTGTTCATTTCTCAAAAGTTGGATTTGTTCCTTGATGGAAACCGTCTCTTTTTGTTGTTGTTGGAAAAATTGGAAAAGTGAAGTTCCTGGCGGACAAATCTCATATTGTAAATTTGCCAATCATAGTTCCAAAGCTTTGATTAGTCCGGCATGGTGAGACGATGTCTGCTCCATCTTCTTCTCAATTGTTTCCACTTTGCTCATCATTTTGTTCTGTGTATGGGCCACATTTTTTATGGTGTTGCCAATGTTGTTCGAGACTTTGTTTTGGCAGATGGAGTTTTCTGATTGCCAATTTATTGTTGCTTCAATGTCACTCGTTGGGGGTTTTTCTCTAAAAGGTAGTACTATGTTTTTCTTGGGGATTTTTGGGGCATGACTGATACCCTCTTTTTCGAAATATTGAAGTGGACGAAAATCTTGGGAGTGGCTGGAACTTGAAGGGCTCATCATGAATATTTGTGGATGTGTAGACTTTTGGGTTGATGGAGTTTTAGGTTCACGTTGCTTTTTGGATTCTGGGTTACGAGCTGATGGTGGTTTGGGTTTTGGGGTGGTTTCACTATCATCCCAACTTGGAGTGAATTTTTCTGGTAATTTTGGCTATTCCTGGGGTTCATAACTGACAAGAAATTCATATTTACCTGGACGGCTTAATGAGCCAACTGAAGGATCTTTATTTTCATATTTGGCTCGAAATTGTTTTTCAGTAGTTTTCTCCTTTTTCTTGGATTTTGGTTTGCGCTGGTGATGTTCATCATATTCTCCAATTGGATCTTCTAAACAGTCTGGGCAGGTGCAACCAAGATACCATGGGCAGTGTCCAGTGAAGGGGCATTTGAACCACCACATTCTTTTTCCTTCTTTGTCAAAATATTGGCACCAGTCATGTTCTTCCATGATGCTTTGTATATTCCAGAAAAATTCTCCATCAGGTTCTGGGTATGTATCTGTTGTATCTTTGGGTTGAATCATTTGGCAAGAGAAGATGGTTTTATTGGGTTTTTTGAGATGGGAATGGTCAAAGCTTATACAAACGGTTTTGTCACTTCTTTTGGTAAAAGTTGGTTCACCAGATTGCAGAGATTCTTCAGGTTCCCTTAGCATTTCGTAATCTGTTATCCAGGAGTCAGGAAGAATTTTGATTGGCTCATCTCTGGAAATTCGTCTGGGTATTTGGGTGCACATGGTGTTTCCTTTGGTAGCAACAATATTTAAGAGTAAAGCATTTTCTCCTCCGGGGAGACAGAGATCCATGGCATGATTTTGGAGTCATAAAGGGACATGTTGAAATTTGGAAAGATAGTTATGAAGACTGTCCCGGCATTTAAGGTAACTTCTGCAGTAACCAAATTTGCATGTTGGTACTCCAAATATCTTGTATCTAGAAGAGAAAGTCGATCTACGACAGGTTGACCTTTTCTTCCGTGGTATGTTAAAGCGATTCGGATAGCACCAAAATGAATATGGGTAAAACCATGATCTCTCCATTGTTTGGTAAAATCATCTAGTATTTGAAGAGTGATAAATTGTTCCTCTCGAGTGGCAAGAATAGGATGCTGGTCAGTTTTGAGGCAGCAACATATTCTTTAACTCCTTTTGGTCTGTGTTGGACTAAGGAACGAATTTGGGTCCAGGGTGCAAAGTATTTTTTGGCAAAAGCTGAGTAAGGGTTTATGAGGGGTAGTTCAGTGGAGGAAACTTTTTGTTCATCAGGTAGTATATCTACTTCATAGAGGTAATCATATTTTTTCGACAAGGTTTTATATAGAGTAGGGGACATATTCATTTTTGCAAGGGAAGAGGATGATGGAAATGACTCAGAAAAATAAAAATATCAATCCGACAAAAGCCAGTCAATCAGGGATGAATCCAGATCATCTTCAGCTTGCAAAGAAAGAATGTGAAGAACTTTTGGAATTTGATCTGATAGAGCCATCAGATTCACAATGGGCATGCGAAGCATTTTATGTCAACAAAAGAGCTGAGCAGACAAGAGGAAAACTCAGGTTAGTCATCAACTACCAGCCACTTAACCATTTCCTCCAAGATGATAAGTTCCCTAACCCAAATAAACTCACCCTTTTCTCCCACTTAGCCAAGGCCAAATATTTTTCCAAGTTTGATTTAAAGTCAGGATTTTGGAAATTGGGAATCCACCCTGAAGAGAGACCCAAAATGTGATTTTGCATCCCCGATCATCACTTCCAATGGAAAGTCATGCCCTTCGGGTTAAAAACTCCACCTTCTTTGTTCCAAAAAGCCATGATAAAAATATTCCAACCCATCCTCCATACCTCTTTAGTTTACATTGATGACATCCTGTTATTTAGTTATACAGAAGAACATATCAACTTGCTTCGTCAATTTGAGGCATTGGTAACACAGTACGGAATCATGCTCTCAGCAAAAAAGATGGTTCTTGCTCAAAAGGAGATTGATTTTCTTGGAATGCATTTTGTCCAAGGTGAATACAGTCCAGGACCACATATATGTCAAGAATTACTCAAATTTCTGGATACCAACTTCACAAAAAAGCAAATCCAACAATTCTTGGGCATAATAAATTATGTGAGAGATTTCATCCCAAATATCTCTACATACATTTCTCCACTTACAGAGATGCTCAAGAAAAATGCTCCACCATGGGGAAAGAAACAAGATGAAGCAGTCAAGGAAATAAAGGAGATTTCTAAAAATGTCAAGTCCCTCTATATCCCTTCGGATGGTAAGAAGATATTGCAAACTGATGCTAGCAATGAATATTGGAGTGCTGTTCTATTTGAAGAAAAAGATGGCCAGAGGAAAATATGCGGATACGCCAGTGGAAAGTTCAAAGATGCCGAGCAACATTATCACTCCACTTTCAAGGAAATTCTTGCAGTAAAAAATGGAATTAAGAAATTTAATTTCTTCCTCATTCATACATAATTTCTGATAGAAATGGATATGAAGGCCTTCCCAAAGATGATTCAGCTAAATGCCAAAATTATTCCCAATCCTCAGATTCTCAGGTGGGCTCAATGGTTCTCTCCATACAAGTTTGACGTCAGGCACCCGAAAGGAAAGGATAATATTCTCGCAGATTTTCTGTCTCGACCGAAAGAATTCTCAAAGAGATTTTCCCCAGCAAAACTGAAGTCAAAGCAAAAACAAATTAGTCACATCTTCATGTTTTCAAGTTTACCAGGAACAAGTTCATCAAAGCCAACAGATCATCCACCGGAATTGTTCAACCTCATGGATCCCTTTGATCCATCAATTATTATGGAAAGAAGAACTCATTAAGAGCTCCAAGTTTTCCGACAACATGGAGGATCCATTCTCAAGCCATATGGGGTCAATCCAGAATATCCGTTCTGCCATATATTCATAGCTCAAGCCAAGAATTTTCCACAAGAACTATTATGGTTTTTCTGGTACCTATGCCATCGATATTATATTTTCATGGAATTCAAATGCAACGTCTTCAAGGATTTTGATAACATTGCACCAGCTCTTAAAATATTTTTGCTATGGTTCAAACCTAGAAGATACTGGATGAAATGTTTCGATGATTCCTACACAGCAAAGGTATTCATGTTTCATAGGCCAGTAAATATTATTAATGGAAAAGTCCAGGCGCAAGCAGAGGCATCATTCTGGTGGAAATTTCCCGTGTCCATTTTATCAATGGAAGAAGAATACATTTCCAGATTAAGGTTGCGGATTACATCTCTCAATCCAAAAGAGAAAGAGCACCGCGAAGAAGGGCCGTCAAATTCCAAGCGTTACTACACAAGGTCTTTGAAAAGATGCCTAGAAGACAACCCTAGAATCAATGAAGAATAATTACCTAAATCCCTGCTAGTCCCACCATAATCCTAGATTAGCCACTAAAAACCCCTCAAAATATCCTACCCAAGCCAAGACAAAATTTCCACATATTTCCATATTATCCGGGCCCCACTTCAACTTGTTTTCACATGCTTCCACATGCCTCCACATGCTTCGTCACATGCAACACCATACTTTCACATGGCGTCACATGCTCCCACATACTTTCACATGCTACACCATGTATATTTCACCCCTTTCACATGTTTTCAGGTGGTTTTTAGTTGTTTTGCCTAAACTCCTTCACATGCTTAGAAGGACCCACTTGTAAGATAAGTTTGCCATGTAAGATAGGTTTATTTTATCATGTAAGTTTGTCTTGTAATAACCTCCTAGCCCTATATAAAGGAGGTCTTGTAGTAGTTGGAGGATCATCTTGCAATCATCTTATAACCTTTGTAAAACTTCTTGTGATATATTACCTATGAGTGCTTTCTAAATTTCCCTCTTGTTCTTTCTTTCGAATGGATGGAAAGTCCGGTCCATGTATGAAAATAGAGTAAGAATACTCTAAGAAAGTTAGCTTATTATAGTACGAAAGTTTTCTAAGTTATAAACAGCTAATGTGGTTATAGTACAAAAGTTTTCTGAGTTGTGTAGCTTGGCAAACCGTCCCTTTTGGGTTGTTGAAGCCAGCCCCTTTGTAGGAAAACTTTTGCGACTATAATCAAATTAACTGTTTGTGTAGCTTGGCAAGCCGTCCCTTATGGGTTGTTGAAGCCAGCCCCTTTGTAGGGAAACTTTCTTATCTATGATTTAGTTTGCTTTCTTGGAGCCTCTTGCTCTATTCTATACTGTGTGCAACGGTTTGGTTTCAACAATTCATGCAATTTTAGCAGTAACATTAGCTTCTATTTCAGTTCAAGATTGGAGTTGGCCAATAAGTCCTTTGGCTTCAAGATCTACTACCAAACAGGTATTTTTTGTTGTATATTTATGGGATAGAGAATACGAGATAGGGAATATAGATTCTTTCGCATCTCGATTCGCAGGTAATTACGTGCTAATCGTCGACAACCAGAGGCAACAGTGACGGCGAGCGAGGACTGGATACTGATGTTGCTTCAACGAGACGACATTAGGGTTTTTCTTGAACAAACACGACAGTGTTGGGGGCTGAGCAACTTGAATTTTCTGTTAATATATTTCAATGTATTTCATTGTATTCATTATCTTTTTCTTCATTGTATTTCAATGTATCTCGCTATATTCTATGTATTTCATTATATTCATTGTCTTTTTTTTCTTTGTATTTCAACGTGTCCCGTTGTATTCTATGTATTTCATTCTATTCAATGTCTCGCTATATTCCATGAATGTATTCATATATTTTTTTAATTAATATAATTTATGTATTCAGATNTTAAAAATTTTTTTAATTTAATATAATTTTATGTATTTCAGATTAGTATTTATATATTTTCTCTTGAAGATTGCTATGTTTTGGGGTGTTTTTCGGTTGAGAATCTTTTTTATAAATGGAAATATAAAATTTGTGTGCTATAATTGAGTTGTTGAGTTATATTATGTCAATTGATTTACTTTTCGTTTAAAAACAGTATAATCCCCTGTTTCACGCCATGAATACAGTCGAATACAATAATCTGTCCAGCAGTAATCCCATGTTTCACGCCATGAATACAGTCGAATACACTCGAATACAAAAAATCTTCTAGTTGTAATCCACTGTTTCACGCCTAGAAATGCTACTGTATTCATGAATACAGTAGCTTAAATACATCGAATGCACTCTCAAAAATCTGAAAACATAGCTATATGAAGTGTTAGTTTATATGAGTCCACCAAACTATAGAGTACCTGGTCCTCTATGAGTTTCCACTGAGAATATTAATGAAACAGTAAGTAAATGAGGCACGGGATCTTTTAGGTGGAAAAATCTCACTCAAGGGGACAAAAACCACGACCTACACTTGTAGGCTTTCAACTTCACTAACTTGTAAACACTCGATTACACTTTGTAATGACTCTATTACAAAGACTTCACTCACTCTAACTTGTAATACGCTAATCACAAGCCACTTTGTCACTCACTAGCTACAAAGACTTCAATCACTCTAACTTGTAATACACTTATCACAAGCCACTTTGTCACTTACTACTTACAAAGGATTTAACTTATGACTAACTCTAGTCACAACACAAACTCAGAAAGTTTATGATTTTACAGAGTGGTTCCTAAATACCGCTTCTAACAAAGCAATTTAGGAATTACAATAAGAACAATCACAAAGTTACAACTCAACTAAGGACAACAAAATACTCGATTTAGGAACTGTTCTATAGTAGCGTTATATTTTATTCTTCAAGCTCTTGAGGATTGAGTTCACTATTTTTCAGAGGTCTTGAATGCTTGAAATGAAAAGAAGTATTCAAGTGATGTCTTGATATAATATTCTTGTTAATACACCTTTATGACATCACTTGAATGATGTATGCACTTTGGTTGGTCAAAGGACAAGTGACCGCTGGAAACAGTGCAGTGCAGGCAGTCACGTCGCTTTCAGCTGTATCCAATTGACCCCGTACAGCTATGAGTGAACCACAAGGATATCAGGTCCTTATCTGGTTCTCTATCTCCTGAAGCTATAGCAGTTCAAATTTAGCTGGACTCCGTTGATTTGCAATGTAGCCCAATTGTGTCAGGTTCCCTATCTGGTTCTTGATAGCAAGTTTGTTAGATCATCAAAACATAAGGCAAAGACATTGAAAACCCATCTATTGAAAACCCATCAATTTCCCCCTTTTGATGATGACAAACTTAGACATTGATAACATGTATTTGGAGCAAAGAGAACCAGATAGGTTAATAGGAACTTCACAAGTTCCCCCTGACTTTATACTTCCCCCTTAATCAGATTCGAAGAGCGACTGCTGAACAGGGAGTAATGCCTTCTTGTGGATTTGGTCTCCCTTTTGGTTCGCATTGTCCTTTACAACAACATTCCGGAAATTATACTGACACGCATACTTCACACTAGACACACCAATTGTAGGGACCTTAAGAATATCCCCTAGAATACTTAGATCGAACATGATATCCGCTCCATTCACCAAAGCACAATTATGGTCGGTATCAACAGGAAATAGGCTGGCGAAGAAGCTTTGAACCTCATCCTCATACACCTTAGGTGCATCCATTTGGAATAGATGCCACCATCGTTGAAACTCAACCATCTCAAGGACTTGTCGCATACCATCCATATCAGAGATTGCTGGGTCAAAAGTACGACCCAGCAGAACCTTTTGGTGCCTTAGGCGGTCTGAAGCAGAACTACATTCACTCCTCAACTTTTTCATAGAACCAGGTTCCTTAACAGCTTCAGACTTTCATTTTCAAGACTTCCCACCACTTGATTTTTCTTTACCCTTAGATTGGACTAACACATCTTCATCAGAAAGTGAGGGCTCACTCACAAAATCCTTCAACTTAGAACTTGGGCTTGAAACTCTCTCTACTCAAGCAGGCTGCTTCTTTTTCTGGGACAGTCTCACCAAGGAACCAGGTACCTCTTGGGTTTCCTCTTCCACTTCTACCACAAGAACATATTTATCATATACTGGCTCATTATCTTTCACAAACCTCCTCCTTTGCTTTTTACTATTTTTTCTGCTCTTTTGAAGGGCAAAGTCGTAGGCTACCTTTGCTTGCAACCTGGTAGTAGGTCGCTTGGTGGAAGACTCAGGAGTGGACACCACCCTTCGCTTGACTATGAACGCATCAAGAGCCAGGTTTTCTAAATCCTCCTCATCGCTAGACCTTATTTCAGGAGCTTGAATATCCAAGGGTGCAACAGCAAATGTAGGAGCAGAACTGGACTGGGAATGAGAACCCTAACCTAGGTCCTCTGGAGAGGGGTCAGGTTCCTCATGGGAGGGCCTAGTAGTTTCTTCTAGTGCAGAGCCTCAACAGTCATTATGGCTCCTTCTTCCCCCATACCCTGTACCTCTTTTCTCTGAGAAATTATCTCATGCAGGACACCATCAGCAGATACCACAAAGATGGTTACAACACTTTCTTCCTCAATTGGCACCACTTCTACCACGGAAGCTACAGCAACAATGGCGGAACCCTCTGCGACCTCAGGACTTTGACCTTGTTCTCCATTTTTTTGTTAAGCAGTGGGACCCTCAGAAGATAGGGAGGACAGATCAACAATTTTAGGGGTTTTTGGGATGGAGAGAGACGGGAATCTGGGTTAGGTGTGATTTCAGCGGGGAGAGCAGGAGTGGTTACAGAAGACTCAGTGGGGATGGAAGACTCCATAGGTTTTTTAGAATTAGGAATAACTGAGGCAGGGATGTCGAAGTTTGTATCAGCCATTTAAAGGTTGGAGGGAAGGTGGTTTGGAGAAGTTCTAATGGAGGACTTATGGTGTGTGGAGAAAGGAGAAGGGTTTATTCAGAAAGGATAATTATGAGGAGAGAGATAGGAACCGGTTCTGAAACAGAGGTTCTGTGTGGAGAAGTGCAATGTTTCAGAGGGAGATGGAACGATTTGAAGTGAAGAGACGTGACTGCAGGGTCTGAAAAGGTGGATGACATGGCAGTTGCTTTTTGTACCTTTTCAAGACGTGTATTAAAGAATGCACAGAACTACTAACCTTTGGTACAAGAACTAGGTTTTTGACCGTTTATCTGAAAATATCATTCCTCTTTTATCATCCATGCACTGCATCTGCAGCTTCTATACTCATCATGCGTGTTTACCTGCAACAATATTAAAGTGAGTTAGACTATGGCCGAAAAACACTTTAGCTAGTTTTACCTGAAGGTGATTTTCATAGCCAAGTGATGAAGAATCATGTTCTCAATTTGGCTTCAAAAGCCCCAACTTTACCCTGTTTCTTTCAAAATGTTCCCTTCTCAATGCTTTGGTGAAGATATCTGCAATTTGGTCTTCTGTGTTGCAGAACTTCATACAAATCAACCCTTTCTCCACATTGTCCCTCAGAAAATGATGCCCCACATCAATATGCTTAGTCCTTTTGTGTTGAACTGGATTCTTGGCTATGTTGAGTGCACTGGTATTATCACATAGAAGGGGCACACACTCAGCAAGTACCCCAAAATCCTCCAGTTGCTGCTTAATCCAAAGGAGTTGAGCACAGCAGGATGCTGCAGCTACATATTCTGCTTTAGCTGTTGAAAAAAGCCATCGAGTTTTGCTTCCTTTTCCCCCAAGAGATGAGACATGAACCTAGGAAGTGAGCCATTCCACAAGTGCTTTTCATGTCCACAAGATAACCTGCATAGTGAGCATCAGCATATTCAATGAGATTAAAACTGTCACCTGAGGGATAATAAAGGACCAGGTCCGGTGTTCCCTTAAGGTAACGCAGAATTCTTTTGGCAGCCTTCAAATGAGATTTCGTGGGATTTGACTGAAACCTTGCACATAGCCCCACACTAAAGACAATATCAGGTCTGCTGTCATTGATATAAAGAAGAGACCCAATAATGCCTCTATACATAGTTTGATTCACAGGTGATCTAGTTTCATCATAATCAATCTCTTCCTCCTGATTGTAGCCTTGAACCACTAGCTTGGCCTTGTTCTTTGTAGTGTTTCCATGTTCATCAAGCTTGTTCCTAAATACCCACCTGTTTCCAATAATAGTTCGATCTAAGGGTTTAGGTACCAGGTGCCAGACATTGTTCCTTTCAAACTGATGCAGCTCATCTTGCATGGCTGTAATCTAATCTCCATCTTTCAGGGCTTTTTTGATATTTTTGGGTTCTATTTGGGAGAGAAAGGCTGAGAAGGCAAGTGAATTTCTGGCTTTTGACCTGGTTTGTACTCTCGAATCTAGAGGAGTAACTATGTTGTCAAGAGGATGAGAGCTTTCATGTTTCCAGTTGGGCATTTGAGGATCATTTGTAGAGGAGCTGGGTATATTCAACTGGTTCTCTTATGTTCTTCTCTCAGGTACTGGTGGAGTACCCTGTACTGCATCAACCACTCTTTCTTCAGCTTTAGTGGTGGTAATTGAGATACCTGGTTCCATTGAAGAAGACTCAACGTTTTCTCCACTCGGCTCCTTCACTTGGCTCATCATATCTTCTTTTCCACTTGTCAGGTTAATGACTTCACCAGGGACTAGTAAGGGTTCTCCATCTTGATCCCCTTCAGCACTCTTCTCACAAGATGGATAAGACTCATCAAAAATAACATAAACACTTTCCTCAACAATTGAGTCCGCTTGTTGTATATCTTGTATGCTTTGCTTTGAGAAGAGTAGCCCATAAATATTCCTTCATTACTCTTGGCATCAAATTTACCAAGCTGATCCTTTCCATTGTTGAGAACATAGCATTTGCACCCAAATGTTCTTAGATGAGTCAGCTTGGGTTTCCTTCCATTCAGCAACTCAATGGGGGTTTTGTTCAGGAGTAATCTGATCATGCACCTGTTCACCAAGTAGCATGCAGTGTTGACCGCTTCAGCCTAGAAATTCTTTGCAATTCCACTGTCGATCAGCATTGTTATTGCCATTTCTTCAAGAGTTCTATTCTACTTTCCACTACTCCATTTTGCTGGAGGGTTCGAGGAGCTGAAAAGTTGTGAGTGATGCCATTTTCATTGAGAACTCATCAAATTTGGCATTGTCAAATTCTGTTCCATGATCTGATCTAATGCATGCGACTCTAAACTCCATTTTCACCTGGATTTTCTTCGCAAAAGCTACAAACACCTCAAAGGTTTCATCTTTAGTTCTAAGAACAGAGTCTATGTGAATCTGGAGTAGTCATTCACTATCACAAAAATATATCTTTTTCCTCCCCTGCTTTGCACTCTCATAGGGCCACATAGGTCCATATGCAGAAGCTCGAGTGGCTTTGAGGTGCTTAGATCCTTTTTAGACTTGAAAGAGGACTTCACATGCTTTTCCCTAGCGCAGGCATCACAAACTTTCTGTACTTTGAACTTTGACATGGGCAGACCATGGACCAGGTCATTCTGAATTAGTTTGTTCAGAAAAGAGAAGCTTGCGTGCCCCAATCTTTTATGCCATAGTTCAGCATCATCATCGACAGCTTTCAGACAACTCAGATCACTACTTTGTATGGACTCGAAATCAGCGACATAGATGTTCTTGTATCTCTTGGCCACAAGTACCACTTCACCAGTTACCAGATTAGTAACTGTACATATCTTGGACAGAAACTCCACCTTGTATCCTTATTACAGATATGAGAGACACTCAAGAGACTGTAGTTAAAACCATTGGCATAGTACACATTCTCAATAGAGTGAGTGAATGATTTCCCGACTTCTCCAACTCCAAGAATGTATCCCTTTTACCCATTGCCAAAGGATACACTCCCTCCTTGCAGGGCTTTTAGTGAAAGAAAGTCCATGGTGTTCCCAGTCATGTGTTTTGAACATGCACTATCCATGAACCATTGTTGACTGCTTCCGTTCACTGTTCCCTGCACAAGGAGATCAAGAGTTAGTTTTAGGAACCCAAAAAAGTTTGGGTCCCTTGTAGTAGACAAGAGGATGAATAAGGGCTCTCTTAGTCCATGCAGGTAATCTGCGTTTTTTGTGGGTGGAACCTGGTCGCTTTTTAGTAGTTACATTTTCAGCAAACACTTTGTTTTTCTAAATGGACTGGACCCTGATTTGGAAGTTCTCTTTGAAATGTCCATTATTCCCACAGTGGGTACACATCCAGTTGTCTGGTACAGTAACATACTTGCTATGGGGGTTGTAAGTGGTTTTCTCCCTTTGGAACCCTATTCCCTGCCTGTTTCCACCATTATTAACGTACATGGCAGTGATAGCTTCTGAAGACCAGGTCCACTTTACGGAATTTTAAAGATCATTTTTTCCTATTTCTAGTTCAGTCTTGAGATGTTTGTTTTTCTCAGATTCAACACAAAGACTAGTTCTCACAGCCTTCAACTCGTTTTCAAGCCTAATGTGTTCCTCACTGGCTAGATCTTTTCCTTTTCCAGAATTTCAAGGTTTTGACTCAGTCCCTGGTCCCTCTATTAGTTCCCTTAGGTCTGCAATTACTACCAAGAGATCATCTTGTTCTTCCTCGATCTCAGTCACTTTCTTCATTAAGGCTTTTCTATCTCTTCTGAAGTTTTCAATGGTTTCCTTATGGTCAACAGCTACAACCACTAAGTCATCTCTTTCATGTTCTATGTTAGCAATTTTTTTGGTTAAAACAAATTTTTCTTTCTCCAGCTCACAAATGGTTTCCTTTAGATCAACTACACACACAACCAGATCATCTCTAGTTTTCTCAGCTTCTCCTAGCTCTAAAGTCAAGGAATCCTTATCCTCCACAAGACTATGATAGGCATCAATCAATACACTAGCTAAAGACATGAGTTTCTTAGGAGAGTAGGATTTCAGATTTCTCTGAACATCCCTGAAATTTACCTCACTTGTATCATCATCTTCATCATCATCTAATTGGGACATCAAAGCAAATACTTAATCATATTCATTTTTATCATTTTCAACAGCCATCATGGAGCTGTCACCTGCATCGGCTTCATCTTCAGATTCACTAGAGGGGTGTCCCTATGTAGCAAGCGCCTGTTTCACCATATTGTCAGCAAATTTCTTCCTCTTGAAGGCTTTGTAAGGAATAGGGTTCCTTTTAGCTGCTCTCTCAGGGTTGTACTTGGAGTATTCTTGCTTCAGGAGAGGACAACCTTTGATGAAGTGCCCAGGCTTTCGACACTTATGGCAGAGATCATAGTTCTTTGGTTTGCTAGAGCTGCCCCTTTTTGGCATTCCTCCATTTCTTTTGAACATCTTCTGAAATCTTTTGGTTAAGTAAGCCATGTCACAGTCCTCCTCACTTGAATCATTGCTATCAGCTTTGAGTACCAGGTTCATTTCCTTCTTTGGTTCTTTTCTTTCACTGTCTATCTTTCTCTTTATCTCGTAGGTCTTCAGATTTCCAACCAGCTCGTCCATGGTCAGCTCCTGCAGGTCCTTTGCTTCAGTAATAGCATTTACCTTGCTTTCCAAGTACTAGGCAGGATACTGAGGAATTTCCTCACTAGCTTGTTCCTAGGAATAGTTTCACCAAGTGAGTGTAACTCATTTATGATGGAAGTGAATCTTGTGTGCATATCTTGAATGGATTCATCGTCCTTCATCCTAAAGAGTTCATACTCGGTAGTAAGCATATCGATCTTAGATTATTTTACTTGGGTGGTTCCCTCATGAGCTGTTTGCAAAGCTTCCCATATCTCCCTAGCAATGTCACAAGCAGAGATTCTATTATATTCATCGGGTCCTATTCCACATAACAAAATCTTCTTGGCACGAAAATTCTTCTCCACAACTTTCCTGTTTGCGTCGGTATATTCTTTTCTGGTTTTTGGCATTGAGAATGGAAGTTCTTCAAGTACCTTTGTTGGGACGTAAGGGCCGTCGCATATGACATCCCATAACTCAGAATCCTCAGCCATGATAAAATCATGCATTCTTATCTTCCACCACCCATAGTATTGTCCATTGAACCCGGGTGGTCTGTATGTAGATTGACCTTCTTTAAAATTTGGTGGAGCAGCCATACGGATCTTTCCTAGGTGTTAGCCTGATAGGAGGAACCTGCTCATATACCAATTGTTAGTTTATGTAAGTCTACCAAACTATAGAGTACCTGGTCCTCTATGAGTTTCCACTGAGAATACTAATGAAACAGTAAATAAATGAGACATAGGATTTTTTACGTGGAAAAATTCAATTCAAGGGGACAAAAACCACGACCTACACTTGTAGGCTTTCAACTTCACTAACTTGTAAACACTCGATTACAAGCCACTTTGTAATGACTCTATTACAAAGACTTCACTCACTTTAACTTGTAATACGCTTATCACAAGACACTTTGTCACTCACTAGTTACAAAGACTTCAATCACTCTAACTTGTAATACACTTATCACAAGCCACTTTGTCACTTACTAGTTACAAAGGATTTATGTTAGAAACTGTGCGTCCACCAGACTGTATAGAGAACCGGGTTCTCTATATGTTTCCTCTGAATATACTGATGAACCAAACTGTATAGCGATCTAGTCCTCTATCAGTTTGGTAAACTGCTAAGTTTGTGTGAAACCACCAAATAGTAGAGTACCTGGTCCTTTATCGGGTTCTGCTGTGAATGCTAGTAAAGCTGAATGTAAATAAGGCAGAGGATTTTTATGTGGAAAAATTCCACACAAGGGGATCAAAAAACCACGACCTACACTTGTAGGCTTTTAACTTCACTAACTTGCAATCTCCCTATTACAGGCCACTTTACAATAACCCTATTGCAAAGACTTCAACTAACTTCTGATGTTCTCATCACAAGCCACGCTATAACTATCCTAGTTACAAATAATTTGACTAACTTGTGGTATTTCCACCACAAGCCACTTTATCACACTACGGTTACAAAGGTATTAACTAACTTGTGACCACAAGCCACTTTGTCACACTACGGTTACAAAGGCTTTTGCTTATGACTCAACCTAGCCATAACATAAACCCAGGGAGTTTGCGGATTTACAAAGGATTCCTAATCAATGCTTCTAAGAAATCCGGATAGGATTTATAATGAAGAACATAACAAAGACTCAACAACACTAAGGACTTAAGATATCATCAATCTTGGATCAGGTTCTTGAGGTTGCAGCAGCTTTGTTCTTGAGAGAGGTTCTTGAGCACTTGAGAGAATTTTTGTTTTTTGTATTTGCAAGTGTTGAACCTGAATCTTATGCCTTGCATAAGGTTTATACTACACAAGACATACTTAGTGATGTCCAATCTCAATGGGAATTGACTGTTGCACTGTCTGCTACACTTTTGCAGGCAGTCACTTTCTGCAATTGCTTTCCAGCTGTAGTTGACTTGTACTTCTGTGAGAGAACCCTAAGGCACCAGGTCCCTGTTATGTTCCTCTTTGTACAGTTGTGGACAGTCACTCTCTTCAGTTGTGCTCCAGCTGTATAGTTGACTTGTACTTTTGTCAGAGGAGCACCAAGTGATCAGGTTCCTGATCTAGTACTTGTGCACACTGCCCAGATTATCTTGAGTTGAGTAACTTGAATGATGTTTTGTATAAACTCATTGTACTTTAGTTGATCAAAGAATGAGTGGGCGCTGGGAACAGTGCAATGCTGCAGAATCTTCGTTTCCAGCTGTGTCCAATTGATTTTGTACTGCCGTGAGGAACCCACAAGATTATCAGGT
This sequence comes from Nicotiana attenuata, assembly GCF_001879085.1. NCBI lineage: Eukaryota > Viridiplantae > Streptophyta > Magnoliopsida > Solanales > Solanaceae > Nicotiana > Nicotiana attenuata. Next base: position 794,998 of record NW_017670287.1, read on the forward strand.
CCTTGTCTGTGTTCCTACCTCCTGAAGTTGTAGCAAGTTCACATTTGGCTGGAATCCGTTAGATGCAGTGTAATCCAAGTGAGTCAGGTTCCTTATCTGGTTCTTGACATTAAGTTTGTTAGATCATCAAAACACAAGGCAAAGATATTGAAAACCTATCAATTTCCCCTTTTTGATAATGACAAACTTAGCATTGAAAATGAGGAGTTAGAGTTCAGAGAACCAGATTGAATAACAGGAGACCACAGGTTCCCCCTGACTTTATGCCCTTACTTACACATGTTTCCCCATATGGTCCCCCTGACTTTTTACTATCGTTCTTAGTCTTTTATCTGGTTCCATACATATAGTTTGTTAGATCATCAAAACTTAGATTAAAAGACCTTAAGCCCATCAATTTACTCCTTTTTGATAAGGACAAACTTTTAACATTGATGACTATGTGACTTAACCAGATAAGGTACCAACAACTACATATGTTCCCCCTGACTCTATTCTTCCTCCTGACATATGTTCCCCTTGACTCTATTCTTCCCCCTTTTGGCATCAGCAAAAAGATACAGTCAGACAAAAAGGCATAAAGAAGTCCAACAAAGCTAACTCATGCCACATATGTGCACACAATCATGATAGAAAAGAGAAGCAAAAGGGAAAACGGGCATTGTACAAGCAAAAGAAGAGTTGTTTTATTGATAAGAAATTTGACTGTTTCAACAGGAGAAGCACGGTGAAATCCAACATAGCCATCACAAAAAGACAAATAAAAAGAAAAACAACAACCACAAAATCATCAGTGCAAAAGATAACTGGCCACTGAGAAGATCCTGGGGGCATAAGAAGAGGGAGGCTGGGAAGAAGAGGCAGCAATGGTTTTGAGAGCTAGGTCCATGCCGGTAGTTGCAGACAACTATTAGTCAAGCAGTTTCTCCTGCAGGTTCTCCACTAGTTGCCTAAGTCCAGAACTTGTCTCATACCTACCATCTCTTAGATTGTCGGGCAAGCGTGCGACCCCACAAGACATTTTCTGAGTTAACTCTCCTGCCCAAGGCCACTGTCACTTAGAATGGTCTTCATTGAACTAAGTCCTCCCACAGTTTCCCACTTTTGTTTTCTAGATATTTCAATAAACTTCCCATTCCTGCTTGCAACAGCCACAATGTCACCCTCAAACAAATCTTTCTCAGCCACAACCTTTTCTAGATCTTTCCACTAAGGAACTAGGTTCCTCCACAGCATCTTTATCAACCTCAACCACTGGAATATGTTGATCAGCCACAGCTTCCCCCTATCTCATCAACCTCTTCCTTTTTTTTTAATACTCTACTTACTCTTCTGCAAGGCAGACTCAAAAGCCTCTTTCTTCTACAACCACGTGGTTTGTTTCAGCTAAAACAGAATCAGGTTCTTCAATAGATTCTTCTATGACGGTGTCATAAACCGGAGACTCAAAAAGCACCAGAGTTCTTTCATCCCCTAAGAATGGAGTTTCTTCCCCCTAAGATTTAGGAACAAAGGAGAAGTAGGGTTTGCAATACATGGAAGTGAGACTGGAGATGAGGAGGAAACCGGTATTGGTACAGTGGTATTAGGCATAGTGAAGAAGTGGGTTTCCGGTGATGGTGTTAAGGGAGGAGGAGATATGGGAGTGATGTTGATGGCAAGAGAAAAAGACGATTATTTGTTGGCCATGGTGAGAGAAGTGGTAGAGAGTTCTGAAGGAAAAATTAAAGTGATGCAGAGGGAGACAATGGTTTAGAATTGCTGGTCTGAAAAGTCGGATGATGTGGCAGTTGAATTAATTTTGCTATCCTTTTTCTTTGAAAAAGCATGCGAAAAACACATTACTACTAACCTGTGGTGCAGGAACCAGGTTCCTGACCTGTTTTTGTAAAAGGGTTTTTGCAGCTCTCCTCTGAAGTTCAACACTGTACCTTTAGCTTCTATGATCGTCATGTGTGTTTACCTGCAACGGTATAGATGTGAGTTAGGCCTAGTTAGAAAATACTTTAGCCAATTTTACCTTAGTGTGACTATCATAGTCATATCAATAGAACAAGGTTCTCAAGTAGGTTTAAGTAATCCCAGTGCCATCTTGTTTCTCAAAAGTGTTCCTTGCTCAGAGCTTTGGTGAAGATATCTGCAATTTGATCTTCTGCACAACAGAATCTTATACAAATAAGACCCCTTTCCACATAGTTCCTGAGAAAATGGTGTCTGACATCAATGTGCTTGGTTTTCTTATGTTGAACTGGGTTCTTTGCCATGTTGAGAGCACTAGTTTTGACACATAGAAGCGGTACACAATCAATGTATACACCAAAATCTTCCAATTGTCGCGTGATCCACAGTGAATGAGCACATCACGAGGCAGCTGCAACATATTCTGAAGGATAGTACAGAACTAGGTTCTGTGTGCCCTTAAAATATCTTAGAATTCTCTTAGCAGCCTTCAGATGAGATTCCTTAGAATTTGATTTGAACCTTGCATATAATCTTACACCAAATACAATGTCTAGCCTGCTGGCAGTAAGGTAGAGTAGAGATCCAATGATTCCCATGCTTCCATGTCAAACCTTTTTAAGAGTTCTTTGATGCATTTCTGCTAACTGATACACGTTCCCTTTATGGACTGCTTCACTTAAAGACCCAAGAAGACATTCAGTTCCCCTATCATACTCATTTCAAACTCACTTCCCATGAGTTTAGCAGATTTTTAACATAATGAGTTAGCTGTAGCTCCAAATATGATGTCATCCACATAAATCTGATCAATGAGCAGGTTCCTTCCCAGTTTATTCAATGAAAATGTATTGTCAATCTTTCCTCTTGTGAAGCCATTTTCCACGAGAAACTGGAGAGTCTCTCGTACCATACTCTAGGTGTATGCTTCAATCTGTACAGTGCCTTATCCAATTTGAATACATGTTCAGGATGTACATGACGTTCAAAATCCTGGAGGTAGCTTGATGTAGAATAGACTTCTTCTTTGAGAAAACCATACAGGAAGGCACTCTTCACATCCATTTGGAATAAGGTGAATTCCATATGTGAAGAAAAGGCAATGTGGATCCTAATATCTTCCATGCGAGCTACTGGGCCAAAAGTCTCATCATAATCGATCCCTTCCTGCTGATTGAACCCTTGGACAACAAGCCTTGCTTTGTTAATTGTAGCATTTCCATGTTCATCCAGCTCATTCCTGAATACCCACCTGGTCCCTATGATGGTTCTGTCTGAGGGTCTAGGTACCAGGTGCCATACCTTGTTTCTTTCAAATTGATGCATTTCCTCTTGCATTTCAGTGGTCTGCATCCTACAAGGCTTCCTTGATATTTTTGGGTTTTATTTGGGATAGAAATGCTGAGAAGGCTAAGGAATTTCTGGTTTTTGATCTTGTCTGAACTCCAGAATCAAGGGGTGATTATATTATCAAGTGAATGGGAGCTTTTGTGTTTCCAATTTGGGACTGAAGTTTGATTGGTAGAGAAACTGGGTAAGTTAAATGGATTTCCCTGCACTCCTTGTTCTGTTACTTGGGGAGTGCCTTGCACTGCATCTCCAACTCTTTCTTGACCTTCAGGGGTAGTAATGGAAGTACCAGGTTCCTCTTGAGAAGTAGAAGAGGATGTTGCATTGTCTCTCACCTGTCTCCTTCATCTTACTCATCAAATCAACCTTCTCATTTGAAACTCCAGATATTTTCCAGGGACCAAAAGTGGCTCATTATCTTAATCATCACTGTTTCCTCCTAATTAGAGGAGGATATCTCGTTGAATAGCACATGAACACTTCTTTCCACACAGTGTGCCATTTTGTTGTAGACTTTGTGGGCTTCACTTTGAGGGGAGTATCCAGAAGATTCCTTCATCGCCTTTTGCATCAAACTTCCCAAGCTGGTCCTTCCCGTTGTTGAGAACATAGCATTTTCATCCAAAGGTTCTCAGATGAGTTATCTTTGGTTTTCTTCCATTGAGCAACTCATAGGGGGTTTTGTTCAGGAGAGGTCTAATCATGCACCTCTTTTCACTCCTGCTCAGTATTCCCATAGGAATTGCATGCTCCATGTTCTTTGAACTTTGAATTTGACAGACCATGGACCAGGTCCTTCTTCATCAATATATCCAGAAGTGAGAAACTTGTATCCCCCAATCCTTTATGCCATGTCTTCGAATCATTATCAACTGCATTCAAGCAGCTCATATCACCAGCTTAGACACGAACTTCTACCTTATTTTCTTCCTCATACCTAGAATGTACCCCTTCTTTCCATTTTCAAAAGGGTACATCCCTTCCTTGCAGGGCTTTCAGTGAGAGAAAATCCATAGTATTTCCAGTCATGTGCTTTGAGCATCTACTGTCCATGATCACTGTTCCCTACACATCTAAATTATGGGTTAGATTTAGGAACCCAAACTAGTTTGGGTCCCTTGTTATGATAGAAGGGATGGATAAGAGTTTTTCTACTCCATGCAGGCAACATTGGTTTCTTGCGAGCGGTACCTGGTCCCCTTTTAGTAGTCACTTTGTCAGTAAGCACTTTGTTTTTCTGAACAGATTGAGCCCTGGCCTGGCAATTTTCTTTGAAGTGCCAATTGTTCCCACAGTGGGTACACAGCCAGTTATCAGGAACCGTGACATACTTGTTGTGAGGGTTGTAAGGAGTTTTCTCCTTTTGGAACCCGATTCCCTGCCTGTTTCCACTATTGTTGAAGTACATGGCAGTAACAGCATCTGACGACCAGGTCTACTTAAGAGATTTCTCAAGATCACTTTTTACACTCTTTAATTCAGCTTGAAGCTGCCTATTTTTCTCGAGTTCACCACATATCCTAGTTCTAGCAGCATTCAACTCATTTTCAAGCCTAATGTGTTCCTCACTAGCTATCTACTTTCCTTTTCCAGAATTTTCAGGTTTTAACTTAGTCCAAGCTTTCACTATTGTTTCCCTTAGGTCTGTAGTTTCTGCCAAAAGATCATTCTTTTCTTTTCTAAAAATTTCAATGGTTTTCTTATGGTTAGTAACTACAGCCACTAAGTCGTCTCTAGTTTGTTTAGATTCTGCTAATTCTAAGGTCAAAGAATCCCTAACCTCCACAAGACTATGAAAGGCATTGATTAATACATTAGCTAAAGACATGAGTTTTCTTGGAGAAGAGGATTTCAAATTTCTCTGAACATCCCTGAAATTTGCCTTTTTGTTGTGATCGTCTTCATCACCATCTGATTAAGCCATTAAAGCAAAAGCTGAGTCATATTCATTTTCCTCGCCTTCACTTGCCTTCATGGATCTATCACCAGCATCAGTTTTATCATCAGACTCACCAAAAGCAAAAGCCTGTTTCACCACATTGTCAGCTGGTCTTTTTCTCTTGAAGTTCTTGGAGAATTCTTGCTTCAAGAGAGGACAATTTTTCATGAAGTGTCCAGCCTTCCCACACTTGTAACAAAGACCATTGTTCTTTGATCTGTTAGAGCTGTCCCTTTTTAGCGCTTCTCCATTTCTTCTGACCATCTTCTGAAACCTTTTGGTTAAGTAAGCCATGTCACTGTCTTCCTCACTCGAATCCTTGTTATGATCTTTGACTACCCGGTACTTTTCCTTCTTTGGTTTTGTCCTTTCAAGAGTTGGTGGAGCAGCCATAAGGATCCTTCCTAGGTATTAGCCTAATAGGAAGAACCTGCTCCGATACCACTTGTTAGAAATTGTGCGTCCACCAAACTGTATAGAGAACCGGGTTCTCTATATTTTTCCTCTGAAAATACTGATGAACCAAACTGTATAGCGATCTTGTCCTATATCAGTTTGGTAAACTGCTAAGTTTGTGTGAAACCACCAAATAGTAGAGTAACTGGTCCTTTATCGGGTTCTGCTGTGAATGCTAGTAAAGCTGAATGTAAATAAGGCAGAGGATTTTTACGTGGAAAAATCCCACACAAGGGGATCAAAAAATCATGACCTACACCTGTAGGCATTTAACTTCACTAACTTGCAATCCCCAATTACAAGCCACTTTACAATAACCCTATTGCAAAGACTTCAACTAACTTATGATGCTCTCATCACAAGCCACTCTATAACTATCCTAGTTACAAAGAATTTGACTAGCTTGTGGTATTTCCACCACAAGACACTTTGTCACACTACGGTTACAAAGGCTTTGACTAACTTGTGATGTTTCCACCACAAGATAATTTGTCACACTACGGTTACAAAGGCTTTTGCTTATGACTCAACCTAGCCACAACATAAACTCAAGGAGTTTACGGATTTACAAAGGATTCCTAATCAACACTTCTAAGAAAGCTGGATAGGAGTTACAATGAAGAACACATAACAAAGACTCAACAACACTAAGGACTTAAGATATCATCAATCTTGGATCAGGTCCTTGAGGTTGCAGCAGCTTTGTTCTTGAGAGAGGTTCTTGAGCACTTGAGAGAATTTTCGTTTTTTGTATTTGCAAGTGTTTAACCCGAATCTTAGCCTTGCATAAGGTTTATACTACACAAGACATCCTTAGTGATGTCCAATCTCAATGGGAAGTGACTGCTGTACTGTTGCAGGCAGTCACTTTCTGCAATTGCTTTCCAGCTGTGGTTGACTTGTACTTCTATCAGAGAACCCTAAGGGACCAGGTCCCTATTGTGTTCCTCTTTGTACAGTTGCGGACATTCACTCTCTTCAGTTGTGTTCCAACTGTATAGTTGACTTGTATTTTTGTTAGAGGAGCACCAAGGGATCAGGTTCCTGATCTGGTACTTGTGCACACTGCCCAGATTGTCTTGAGTTGAGTAACTTGAATGATGTTTTGTATAAACTTATTGTACCTTAGTTGATCACAGAATGAGTGGGCGCCGGGAACAGTGCAGTGCGGCAGAATCTTCGTTTCCAGCTGTGTCCAGTTGACTTTGTACTGCCGTGAGGAACCCACAAGAGTATCAGGTCCTTGTCTGGGTTCCTACCTCCTGAAGCTGTAGCAAGTTCACATTTGGCTGGAATCCGTTAGATGCAGTGTAATCCAAGTGAGTCAGGTTCCCTATCTGGTTCTTGACATTAAGTTTGTTAGATCATCAAAACACAAGGCAAAGATATTGAAAACCTATCAATTTAACTTATGACTAACTCTAGTCACAACACAAACACAGGAAGTTTATGATTTTTCAGAGTGATTCCTAAGTACCGCTTCTAACTAAGCAATTTAGGAATTACAATAAGAACAATAACAAAGTTACAACTCAACTAAGGACAACAGAATACTCGATTTAGGAACTGGTCCGTAGTAGCATTTTACTTTGTTCTTCAAGCTCTTGAGGATTGAGTTCACTATTTTTCAGAGGTCTTGAATGCTTGAAGTGAAAAATAAGTATTCAAGTGATTTCTTGATATAATATTCTTGTTAATACACCTTTATGACATCACTTGAATGATGTATGCACTTTAGTTGGTCAAAGGACAAGTGGCCGCTGGAAACAATGCAGTGCAGGTAGTCACGTCGCTTCCAGCTGTATCCAATTGACATTGTATGAGTGAACCACAAGGATATTAGGTCCTTGTCTGGTTCTCTATCTCCTGAAGCTATAGCAGTCACATTTAGCTGGACTCCATTGATTTGCAATTTAGCCCAAGTGTGTTAGGTTCCCTATCTGGTTCTTGACAACAAGTTTGTTAGATCATCAAAACATAAGGCAAAGACATTGAAAACCCATCAAGAAGTAATATAGTAAATGGTAGCTACAACTATCTAATAACCACTAAAACATAGTGGTTTCTGAAAGTTTCTCTTTCAATAATATGATCCAAAAAAACATAATTCTGACGAGTCTAAAATCGTAAATCCAAGTAATATTTCTTGTGAAATAAATTAATATCCATAAACTCTTGGCTCCACAACAAACCTCAATGTAGCGAAGAAATAACTCACAAGTCACTAGTACGCTTAGACGCGTTTTAATAAATCAATATCGTAATTATGTATATATTCGCATGACATAATTACGATTTCCAAAATTAAAGTCAAGGTATACGTTCGCGCAACTTTGTGTACACGCACAATCTTAATAATAATAAAAGTGTTACCAATTGTGTGCACGCACGCGTGACATAATTTTTAATGCGCCAAACAAAATGCGTACATGTATGCGTGACTTGTTTCAACTAACATTAATGCTTACGAACTGAGTAAGACAAAGAGAAACGCTAGACTACCTGCAAACCTTCTACCCTAATCTTTGGCCTCCATACCCTCATGTCTAGGGCCATGTCCTTAGTCAGCTCCAGCTACGCCATGTCTTGCCTAATAAACTCTTAAAGACTTCTTAGGCCTATCTCTACCCCTCCTGCTACCCACCGAGGCTAACCGCTCGCACCTTCTAACTGAGGCTACTATACTTCTCCTCTTAACAGGCCCGAACCATCTCAACCTCGCCTCCCGCATCTTATCCTCCATAGGGGTCACTCCTACCTTTTCCGGAATAACTTCATTCCTAATCTTATCCAACCGGGTATGCCGTAAATCCACCTCAACATCCTCATCTCAGCTACTTTTAGCTTCTGGGTATGAGAGTTCTTGACCGGCTAACTCTTTGCTTCATACAACATTGTTGGTTGATAACTAGGGATTTTGACGTGTTTTATGCTCCTTCTTGCTTACGCTTTGACTATAAATTATTACAAAATAGTCCCAAGAGGCTCATAAGTTGTGCTTGATTGCAGGTATGATCGACAAAGTGACGAAATGTAAAACAACGGCTCAAAAGGAGTGAAACCTGCTGAAGTACCTAAGACAAGGCAAAACTCAGGAGAACAGGCCTAGTGCGGCTGCACTACTCTTTGTGCGGTTCGCACTAGAGATTCAGAGAGTCAGAATTAAGGCTTCAAGCAACGCAGCCACACTCCATTATGTGCGGTCCGCGGTGAAGGCTCCACGGCCGCACTACCATTTTGTGCGGTCCACGGAAGAGAAGTTCAGAGAGGTGAAAATTGCCATGGTTCAAGCTGCGCGGTCCGCGGTCATATTTGTGCGGACCACATTAGAGACCTCCACGGCAGCGGTCCATTCTGCGCGGTCCGCGGAGCCTGAGTTCAGAGAGCCAAGACTTCAAGACCAAGAGCCTAGTGCGGCCGGAGTCCATTTTGTGCGGCCCGCACTGACCCCGCAGGGGCATTTTTGTCCAGTTTTTCCAGCTTAGTATAAATAGAACCTTTTTCCATTTTTAGGGCATCAGACATAATCAGTTATTTTATTTTAGTAGCTGTGCTCGTGAGAACATCATCTGTAGCCATTTTTGGCATCTTAGCTCAGTTTTAACGATAGATTCTTGTATTTTACTTTAGTGTTTAATTAATATGTCTTCTTCTTCATCTATTTCTCCATTTTCTTGTTCAATCATGAGTAGCTAAACCCATTAGCTAGGGTTGTGGCTCAACCCTAGTGTGGGTAATTGATGGGTGTTGTGATTTAAGGTTAGATTGATTATGGGTGTTTGTTATTTGGGTCAATTTTATGGTTTAATTTATGAATTAGTGGTTGCAAACACTAGTTTGTGCTAAGTTGACTTGGCTCTTCTTGAGAAAGAGAGCCTAAGTCTCAAAAATTGACCCAACAAGGAATTGGGATGGACTCAAGAGATTTGATAGTCCCAATTAAAGGGTTAAACCTCGAGAGAGTAATTACCCGACTTGAACCTGTTGCTCNAACAATGAAGCTAGGAGTGTGGTGTCATTTCTAAAGAAGAGCATTTTCACAAGGTTTGGTACACCCCGGGCAATCATTAGTGATGGAGGATCGCATTTTTGTAATAGAGCTTTTGATAGCTTGCTTTCCAAGTATGGTGTCAACCACAAAGTCTCTACACCTTATCATCCTCAAGCAAGTGGCCAGGTTGAAGTGTCTAACAAGGAGATCAAGAGTATTTTGTCCAAGATCGTCAATGCCAATAGGACCGATTGGTCTAAAAAGTTAGATGATGCTCTATGGGCTTACCGGACCGCTTACAAGACCCCGATTGGTATGTCACCGTACCGGTTGGTGTTTAGAAAAGCATGTCATCTCCGAGTGGAGTTGGAGCATAAGGCCATGTGGGCCTTGAAAAAGCTTAATCTTGAGTGGGATATTGCGGCTAATCTTCGTGTTGAACAACTCAATGAACTTGATGAATTCCGGTTCCATGCATACTCTAGTTCGTCCTTGTATATGGACAAGATGAAGTACCTTCATGACAAATATGCTCGTGGAAAGGAGTTCAAATTTGGTGATTTGGTCCTCTTATTCAATTCTCGTCTAAGGTTGTTTCCAGGAGAGCTGAAATTAAAGTGGAGTGGGCCATTTGAAGTTGTGTGTGTGACCCCATTTGGTGCTCTAGATTTGAAGAACAAAAGTGGTGAAGTCTTTAGAGTGAATGGGCACCGTGTCAAGCATTATCTTGGGAAGTTTGATGATAGCAATGTGGTGGCTGTTGTTCATTTCAAATGATGTGATGGTAACCCGCGTCGTGCTGCGACGTTAAATCAGGCGCTTCTTGGGAGGCAACCCATGTGTTTTTCTTTTTGTTTTCTTTGATTTTCTTGGTAGCATAGGAATGATTTTTGGACTAACTAGTTGTGAGATGTTGCAGGGATTGAGTTGATGCAGTGCAGGACATAATTGAAGAAATTTCACAGTCTCTGAAGTTTCCAGTGCGGTCGCACTACATTTTGTGCGGTCCGCACTGGTGAAGGGTAACAAAATTTCTCTCTGAAGTTTGCCACCGCGGCCACATTACATTTTTTGCGGACCGCGGTGGACCTCTGCGGCCGCGGTCTGTTTTGTGCGGACCACAGAGGTTGCCTTCTCAAACTTTTTCTAAACAAACCCAGCGTGGACCGCGGTCCATTTTGTGCGGCCGCGCTGGTAGGTGAGAATGGGCCCCAGGTGTTTTTCTATAAATAGACCCCAAGGGCCTCTTTTTACCCTTTTCGAACCCTAAAGTCTCAGAGACCCTAGTAGTACTGTTCATCTTCTATCTTCATCCTAATAGCTTGTTTGCATTGTGTTGATTCACTTCTTCTCAATATCTGGTAACAATTCTCCCACTTCTTTTTAGTTTAATTGTTTAGTTCCATTTTATTTTCTTTTCTGTTAGCTTTGTAGTCTTCTCCTCCCGTAATTCTTCAATTTTTAGGTTAGTTTAGTTTAAATGTTAAATTTTGTATGCTTGGTGAGCATAATTAACTGGGTAATTGAGTAGGGACAATATCTAGGTGAAAACTTGAACTAAAAAGCAAAATCTTGTGAACCCTAACTCAGTGCCATGTCCGGGCACGTACCGCGGACCGCGGTCATTTTTGTGCGGTACACGGTGCCATCTTGTGTCCAAGTGACGTCTGCCCAGTACGGCCGCACTACATTTTGTGCGGTCCGCACTGACCCAGTGCGGCCGCGGTTGGTTTTGTGCAGACCGCACTGGTGAGATTCAGAGGGATTATTTTTGGGACCCTATACCTGTGCAGACCGCGGTCATTTTTGTGGTCCGCGGTGGCCTCAGTGCGGCCGCACTTCCATTTTGTGCGGTCTGCATAGGCCATGTTCTGCAACTGTGTCTGCAACTGTTTGCTTCTGTTCTGCAATTCATTCTGCACATATATTTCACTGCTTCTGTTGATACTAACAAAGTTAGATGTTGTGTTTGTAGATAATGGTTAAACTACGAGGTAAAGGCTCAAAACAACTCGGGAGAGGCGATTCCTCCCGGGGAGGGAAGCAGAGATTGGTTAAACTCACTCCCCAGGCTCGTCAAAATATAAAGAAGATGAGAAAAACAATTAAGGCAACAGACAGAGCTTGTGATCAATCGGGGAGTGAGTATGTGCCATCCCAAGACATCTCCTCAGACTCGGTGCCAACTCATATCGCCACGAGTTTCAGATTGACTGATGACACTCCTCCACCATCACTCACTATCTGAAGGCCAATCAATGTCGTTTTTGAGTCGTCTGAGGGCTCAGCAGCCGGTAATGGGGAGGATTTCACCGCCCCCACAGCTTCATTATCCGGGGAGAGTGCACGCAGAGGTGAGGGAGATGATGAGGGAGATGAGGAGGTACCGGAGGGTGGTGAGCCTCAGGTTGGGGGGTTGCCCATACCAGAAAACCCGATGTTTGGGAGGACGGATTTGTGAGCCAAGTGGCATACCATATGTTTAGGGAGTGGTGGCCGGTGAGGCATTTGATACCGGAGCGGAGTTTTATTGACAAAGACTTACTACCCCACAACCCTGACATGCAGAGGCAATTTAGAACTAGAGTGGGCTGGGAAATATTTATGGAGAAGTGTATAGATGCCAATGAACACATGGTCAAGGAATTTTATTGTAACGTAGCCCACATCGTCAAGGGTTCCAAAGTGACCAAGGTTCGAGACAAAAAGGTGTTGTTCGACGGGAAGTCTCTGAATGATTATTTCGGCTTCAATGAAGAGGATGAGACTCTATATCTGGCAAAGTTGGAGATGGGCGAGGGGGTCCGTCCATGGTTAGCTCAGTACCTGGCAATCCCAGGTACCATTCCTGAGTGGTTGACTGCGAGGGTAAAAATACTGAGGAGGACCTTGAACATTGAAGCTAGGGGTTGGGAGACCTTTGTTTGCAGCCGGTTCGACCCTACTATACATGACCAGACTCTTCCTCTACATCGAGCTATGTTGGTTGCATCGATCATGGCAGGATACCCCATTAATGTGGGGAATGTGATGTCCCGCATTATCTCATTAGTGGGTACGGAGCATGACCGGAAATACCCTTACCCCAACACCCTCTCTATGTATTTTCGGGACTTGGAGGTGGAAAAGAAGCCCTATGATGTCAAAGCCAATCCAGTAACCCCGTTCTCATGGTATAGTTTGAAGGGGCCAGACAACCCCAAGGACAAGAACTACAAGGCCCCTACTTCTACCCCAATTGGCCAGTCTAAAGAGCCAGTTGTGGTAGAGGCCTCCACTGAGCCTGCCTCCACAGTTACTGACGGCACTTCCGGACCTTCCACAACTGCTGACTTGCCTCCTGGTCCTTCTACCTCAGCTGGCCCGGAGATTCCATCTTCCCGGGCCCATCCTATCATTGCCCACCGGCTGAGCCAGACGCTTCAAAGCCTGAACAGCTAGATGTATACTGCTTCATCCAAGTTGTCTACCTTGACCTCCACCATTACAGCTCAGTCAGCTCCTCAACCAGTACAGGTCCCACAGTCCATTGAGGATGCATTGAAGAAGATACTAGAAAACCAGGAGAAGATTCTCAGTACCCAGGCTGATTTGGCAAAGGCAGTGGATTCACATGGCATGGCTCTAAAGGAGCTTGCCAAGGAGCACAAGAAGCTGCGCAAGACACGGGCCTCCAGGGAGTCAGTGAAGGAACTGAGGGCGGGTGTAGATAGACTCAAGGCAGACCAGCTGCCTTTAGACTTATTGTTTGAGGACCCAGCTCCAGCAGTAGTTCCAGTAGCAGCCACAGATTCGGAGCAGACACAGAGGCCTCCAAAGAACAGGAGGAAGATCCCTAGTGCAGCTGATGCCATCATCCAGTTGGCGGACCCACCGGAGGCTTCCTCCAGTCAGCCACAGGATGTACCAGATCCACAGCCGGTCCAGATCCAGTCCCAGGTCCCAGCAGCTGAGCAGCAGGATACCGGGAACCAATCTGAGGTTCCCGATCACACAGAGGACCCAGGGACCACTCATGATCCTATGCAGACGTACATGGCTTAGGGAGTCTTCATATCCTTTCTTGATTATTTTTGGTGCTTATTTTGTTTAGTTGGCATTGGGTTCAATCCCAGCTTTTATTTGAGGGGTGCGCCCTATATTTTTTGTTGGATGACTGTATATATACTGGTTCATTTTATACTTTCTTGCTTTTCATTTGGTCTGTATATAATTTTACATTTAGCTACTTTTATCGCACTTTTTATCTTTCCTTTGGTCTGTATATAAAGTTACATCATTGTATATATTCATTCCCCGTTGTATATTCAAAGCCCCTATTGTACATATTTATTCTATTTTCTATTTTCGCAAAAGAATTTCGTTTTTAGCTTCTTATATAGGCTCGTAGCCTTTTGTCTTGTTTTGGACGTTTGAATAAGCCTTTGGTTTTCTTAATGCCACGGTTCTTTCCAAAGGTGGAGTTTTGTGTGAACCGGGTGGCTCTTCCCAATGATAGATGGCGTGACAACCTTCTTAAGGGTTTGAGTCCCTTTTTCTTTTTGTTGTTAGTAGTTTGTAGTTAAGGGTACCTCAAGCAGAGCTTCACTTGGGCCTAGCACATTTGCCTTTGATCTTATGGTCAAAAACAAATTGTTGTGTTTAGGATGGTGAAAGTCGTGGCCTTGAGACTCTTGTGTTGACAGATAATCATCAAGTGATTTTTCGGGACCATTATGTGCTCAAATCATATCTAAGGTCGTTGTGGGCCCCCGACTCGATGTCTTTAGCAATCCCCTAGCTTGTGTGGTGAGTAATTGAATTGCGAGTCCAAGTCCCGAGCCATTGGTCTAGAACTTGCCCTGAATGTTTGTTGAGGCAAAATCCTAAGTGAATTTTGACTTGAGACGTGATTATAGGCTCTCCTTGATCCAAATGATATATTGAACAATTCCATAGCCTACCAATGATATGATCCCTGGTTAACCCTTTTGAGCCATAGACCTTTTTCTTTCAAGAACCATGTTACAAGCATATACCCGTTCTAAAAGATACCCTCTCTTGGCACCCGATCTTTCCTTAAGCACGTGGCAAAAGTATAAGTTTGGGGGGAGAGACGAGGATGACAAAAAAGTGGTATAAGGCAAAAAAAAAAAAAAAAGGAAAGGCAATGAAAAAGAAAGAAAAGCAAAAAGACAAAAGAAATGCTCAATGTGAAAATGAATAAAAAGGGATTCAAGAAAAGTAAAAGAAAGAAAGGTGTGGAAAGTTGAAAAAGGAGAAAAGAATTGAAATGCATAAGAAAGAGTGACAATGGGTCTCTCTAACCCCTTGGAAAGAGGTGAAATGACTCAAAGAGTCAAGTGAGTTGTGCCAAATGAACCAAAAGAAGTGCTTAAGGGAAGATGGAACCCACTTAGACCAAAATATTTCCTACCCTGAACCAAAAGCCTTCACAATGACTCCACAAAAGCCCTATATGATCTTGAGTTGAATGAAGCTTACATTAGTGGATACTTACATAAGGGGCAAGCATATGGTACCTAGAGCCGGACTTATGACCCTTTTCTTGAGAGAGATGAGTGAATTCCCATTAACCTCGATTTGTGTGTCAATACTCTAAAAAGGTGAGTTTTGCTTAGGGAGAGTTGAGGATGTGTGAGTTTGGGATCCATAATGACTAAAGTAATTGAAAGAGTTCGTTGATGTGTTGAGTCAACTCTTGATGCTCTTGTGTCACAATTGATCCATGGTTTTTCAAAGGTTAAATGTTGTTAATGATGCATTCGTATTGAGGGCAATTGTTAGTCCCAATTGATGCTTGTTGAGGTTACTTTAGGATAGCTGGAAATTCTTGGATTTTACCTTAAGGGATGGTTCTTATTTTGTTTGCTTGAGGACAAGCAAAAGCTAAAGTTTGGGGGAGTTGATAACTAGGGATTTTGACGTGTTTTATGCTCCTTCTTGCTTACGCTTTGATTATAAATTGTTACAAAATAGTCCCAAGAGGCTCATAAGTTGTGCTTGATTGCAGGTTTGATTGACAAAGTGACAAAATGTCAAACATCAGCTCAAAAGGAGTGAAACCTGCTCAAGTACCTAAGACAAGGCAAAACTCAGGAGAACAGGCCTAGTGCGGCCGCACTACTCTTTGTGCGGTCCGCACTAGGGAGATTCAGAGAGTCAGAAATTAAGGCTTCAAGCAACGCGGCCGCACTCCATTATGAACGATCCGCGGTGAAGGCTCCGCGGCTGCACTACCATTTTGTGCGGTCCGCGGAAGAGAAGTACAGAGAGGTGAAAATTGCCATGGTTCAAGCCGCGCGGTCCGCGGTCATATTTTTGCAGACCGCATTAGAGACCTCCGCGGCCGCAGTCCATTCTGCGCGGTCCGCAGAGCCTGAGTTCAGAGAGCCAAGACTTCAAGACCAAGAGCCTAGTGCGGGCACAGTCCATTTTGTGCGGCCCGCACTGACCCCGCAGGGGCATTTTTGTCCAGTTTTTCCAGCTTAGTATAAATAGAACCTTTTTCCATTTTTAGGGCATCAGACATAATCAGTTATTTTATTTTAGCAGCTGCGCTTGTGAGAACATCATCTGTAGCCATTTTTGGCATCTTAGCTCAATTTTAACGATAGATTCTTGTATTTTACTTTAGTGTTTAATTAATATATCTTCTTCTTCATCTATTTCTCCATTTTCTTTTTCAAGCATGAGTAGCTAAACCCATTAGCTAGGGTTGTGGCTCAACCCTAATGTGGGTAATTGATGGGTATTGTGATTTAAGGTTAGATTGATTATGGGTGTTTGTTATTTGGGTCAATTTTATGGTTTAATTTATGAATTAGTGGTTGCAAACACTAGTTTGTGCTAAGTTGACTTGGCTCTTCTTGAGAAAGAGAGCCTAAGTCTCCAAAATTGACCCAACAAGGAATTGGGATGGACTCAAGAGATTTGACAGTCCCAATTAAAGGGTTAAACCTCGAGGGAGTAATTACCCGACTTGAACCCTAGTTGCTCGGGCAAATATGCATACCCAATTGGTCTCAAGAGAGTCAAATGGGCAAAACCACTCTTTCTACCGAGAGGTGTAGAGTGGGTAGTATTGAGCAACGGTTATAACATATTTCCCCAATCAAGTCAATCAGGCTTTAGAAGCAATTACCCGTCAATTAGCCACCTAGGTGAAAGTCACTACCCTAGTGCCCCTTAATCCATTAGATACAACTCTTAGCAATTATCTCTTATGTAATCTAGTTGCATTTTCAATTAGTAGTTTAATTATAGTAGAATATAAAGAAAACCCAAAAATTATGAGAAGACCAATTAAGAACACACACGCGATCCTAACCTAAATAGATGCTCAACTCCAATCCTAGATCTCTGTGGATTCGATCCCGACCCAAAATCGGGTAAAAGCTATTGCGACCCTCTCTCGCTACTTTTTAGTGGCGCGGAGTTGGCTGCGATCATCGGTCTAACTACAACCTTGTATAACTTACCTGTAAGTCTTAGCGGCACATTCTTGTCACACAAGACATCGGAAGCGAGCCTCCACTTCATTCATCCTTGATAGATTACAAGTACTTTGGGCATAAGTACTTTACTTTATGTTTTGATGATCTAACAAACTTACCATCCAGAACCAGATAAGGAACCTGTGACACATTTACAAGACCTTAAGATCACAAAGTTCCAAGTTAGGATCCAGCGTAGGATATAACTCAACTCTTCAGAGTGGAAGGAACAGCTGAGGGAACAGGTCCCTACCAGTTCCCGAGGAGACTGTATGAAGTCAACTCTCCAGCTGGAAAGTTGCTGCCTGCACATGCTACTATACAGGAACAGTGCAGCAGTCAACTTTCCGTGGAAGGCTTTTTACTGCCTTGCTTACATTATTGTAAGTGATGTCACACATGTATAAATACAATCAAGGAAGGTAAAACAACTTACTTCATAAGAGAACAAGATAAGGAATCTGATACAATTAGGTTCCCTTGCATTCAGAATAACTAGTCAGATGTCTGGTTCGATTCTCAATGAAATTAGATTAGGAAATAGCAGAGGGACCAGATAGGGATCAATTTCCCTCGTCGTTGCACAGTCAACTCTACAGCTGTAAAAGCTGATACACTGTACCGTCTGGCAACAGTACAGCAGCACAACTGTAGCTTGCTAAGACCAAACTAAAGGGCACTTTATTACATCATCCTTGATGACATCACACACATATATTATCAACATGAGGCAAGGGATCTGATCTACCCAACACTTGCAAAATAAAAGAAAATATTCTTTCAAGTGCTAGACACAACCTCTCTCAAGAACAAAGCTGATGCAACCTCAAGAACCAGATCCAAAGATTGAAGATATCTTAAGTCATTAGGTTTGTTGAGTCTTTGTTATTTGTTCTTCATTTGTAACTCCTACTTAGCTTAGTTAGAAGTATTATGTAGGAAACCCTTTGTAAATCATAAACCCTTGTGTTTGTGTCTTGGCTAGAGCTAGTCGAGTTGTGAAGTCTTTGTAATAGAGTTATTACAAAGTGGCTTGTAATAGTGTTGTTACAAGTTAGTGAGTGATTAAGTCTTTGTAATAGAGTTATTACAAAGTGGCTTGTGGTAAATGTATCACAAGTTAGTTGAGTTAAAGTCTTTGTAACTAGTGAGTGACAAAGTGACTTGTGGTAAGTGTATCACAAGTTAGTTGAGTTGAACTCTTTGTAATAGAGTCATTACAAAGTGGCTTGTAATAGTGTGTTTACAAGTTAGTGAAGTTGAAAGCCTACAATTGTAGGTCGTGGTTTTTGTCCCCTTTAGTTGGGATTTTTCCACGTAAAAATCCTTTGTGTTCTTTATTTACTGCCAAGTTACTGTGGGAAAAATTAGAGAACCTGATTTCCTATACTGGTTGGTTTTACAGTCTGTTGCATACAATGGGAACTGATAGAGAATCTGGTTCTCTATACAGTCTGGTGGACGCTTAGTTTCTATCAATCCTACTCTGACACGATACGTGACATCCTCATCAATCTCCCCGTTACCTTGTATTATAGATCCAAGATACTTGAAACTACCTCTCTTAGGGATGACTTACGTATCAAGCCTAACCTCCATATCCCCTTCCTGGGTACCGTTGCTGAACCTGCACTCCAAGTATTCCGTCTTGGTCCTACTCAACTTGGAACCCGTAGACTCTAGGGTCTTCCTCCAAACCTCCGGCCTCTTCTTAACATCACCCCGCGTCTCGTCAATTAAAACTATGTCATCGGCAAATAACATCACCAGGGCACCTCACCTTGAATGTGTCTCGTCAATGCGTCCATTGCCAAGGAAAATAGGAATGGACTAAGAGCTGATCCCTGCTGCAACCCCATCATAATCGAAAAGTGCTCCGAGTCTCCTCCAGCTGCCCTAACCCGAGTCTTAGCTTCATCATACATGTCCTTAATCACCCTAATGTAGGCTACTGGGATCCCTTTAGCCTCCAAGCATCACCAGGGCACCTCTCTCGGGACTTTGTCATATGCTTTTTCTAGGTCAATGAACACTATGTGCAAGTCCTTCTTCATCTCCCTATACCCCTCCACCAAGCTCCTCACAATGTGTATGGCTTCCATAGTCGACCGCCCCGGCATGAAGCTGAACTGGTTCTCAGAAATGGACACACTGGTCCTCACCCTCACCCATTATTCTTTTTTTGCAGACCACTAATAAATAGAGTCAACTTCATTTGATTAGGGATTTAATAAGGTGACTTGAAACACCAAAACTCAATTCCACGTGGCGACTTTGTAAATAAAATAACCCTTATCTGAAATCTTCACTTTAATTGAAAAAACCCTTTAATCCACAATATACATATATCTTTTGGGGTAAAAGGGGGTGTGACAGTTACCGCCGGGCCTTATTATTCTCATTTCCGCCACCGTTATCAGTATTTCCATTTACTTCCTCCTCCTTCTCATCCGCTTCCTCTACACCCCCTTCTCTCCCCACCTACGACACCACCGTCGCTCTGTCTCCTTCTACCCTATGCGGCTTCAGTTTTTTAACTGGAAACTCACTTTCACTTCTCACTATCAGTTCCAACAATGGAAATTTAATTGAAATTTATCGCCCAATTTGTCTCTCACCATTTAAGTGGGACGACAAGCTCCATCTCCTTCCGATCTGCTGTGATGCATTCCACATCGACTGCATTGACCGGTGGCTGGCAACTAATCCGTCATGTCCGATTTGTAAGTTAAACATAAACCTTAACCCGAGCAACCTGTTAACCACAACTAATGGTGTGTCAATCATGGAGCCGCAGGGGAAGTGGATATGGTTTGAGCAATGTTGTTTGTTGAACTTGATAGCTATAGTCTGAAGAAATGCTTATACGTCTTATTGTTCCAAAAATAATTTTCAGTCTCTCGGAAGATTTGAGTATTGTTTGTCAATTTAATACATCTTAGTGATCTAAAAATAGTTCTTATTTTTTCAGTTCCAGTGTACTTGTATAAAAAAGAAGGAAACACCGCGAGGAGTGCAAAAGAGAATTGGAGTTAATCTCAGATTTATTAGAGGTAAAGCGATAATGATCCGATGTTTATATAGCCCTTCGCTAGACCAACTGATGCTAAGAACACTTGATTCACTTCTTCATTTTTTAGACACAATCTTTTCACATTTATGTTTGATTTATTTCGTTAGATTAGCTTTTATAAAACTATAACTACTAATTTGTATTTATATGATATTCAAGGAGATCTAAGAAGAAAAAAGAAAGGTATATTCATATGTTTATAAAATATATTTCGTAAATTATAACAAAAATTAATATGATTATGTACAACTCAGGAATCGCCTCCTCTAGTGGTTTCATGAATAAGTTTTCGATTTTACGCAGTATAAACTTCCGAAAGGAAAAAAGGGCAAAAGATCAGCAACTACTGTTTAGCACTTAAGTTTAGTCAGCTCATAGGATCTTCATTTTCCTCCAGTTTTCTACGCTTTGTCACATATTGTTTTGATAATAAATTATATAAACGACTTAAAGTTTTGAATTTCATGAATAAAAGCAAGTATTCATTTGGGAATTAGGTGACTTTGGTTTAAATATTTCTCCGAAATTCAAATATGTATAGTAGATTAGTCGTACGTGTTTGTCTTGGTATCCACGGATAAATTCAAGCTAATGACAAGGAATTTACCTTCAACTTTTTTTTAATGTTATCTTGATGCAATATCAATGGGGAACGAAGAGGAAGACAGAAAACAGATTACTTTCTCGATTAACTGTTTTAATTTTTTTCACAAATAGAATATTATTTAGAGAATTTTTCATAAAGCATCATCTTTTAGCCCTAATTAGTCATTTATAGATACCCTTTGCTATATTACTTGATATAGATACCTTTTATGTTTTTATACAATGTATTTCATGTATTTAAGCTGTTGTATTCATTAATCCAACCAAAAAAATAGGCGTAAAAACGGGAACTTTTGCTATGGGTATCTGTATTCAAGCTGAATACAGATAAAATTCAGTAATGTTTTTGCGCAAATTCTGGGAAGTTAAACTTGTTAAAAACAGAAGGAAATAAATTCACATGATAGTCTCCTAATTTAACTCAAAGAAATAATACGAGTACACAATAATCTGCTCAAAGAATGCAGAATAATCTTCTTCCTTTTTTCGTGAAAAGAAGCAAAAAACAGAGCATCCAAATTCTTCAATTCTCTTCTCCTTTTTTCGATTGATACAAATTATATACAAAATAAGGTATAGTTGCTCTATACATATGGCAAGTTTAACAGTTTTGTTACGTCATTCTGGCAAGTGGAACGATAAGGGCAATTATATCGATTTTGCAATTGAGGGAATACTGATTAAGGAGTATGCCTCCTTTAATGATCTAGTTGCTTCAATTTCTAATCAACTGGGTATAGATTTGAGCTCAAAGACCATTAAAATACAATACAAAGTAGAAGGAAATTGCACGCCAATGAAAATACACAATGATATGGGTTACAGAGTGTATGTAGAATTGAAAAAAGAGAACAGAGAATTTGGGATGTATCCTTTGTGCGTAACTACTATCGAAAAAGAGCTTATAGACGGAGCAGTTCAAAGGTACGATTCCGATACTGATAATACACTGGCTATAGAATTTGTCAATTCAGGAGAAGCGATTGGAGTGTTCGAACTCCACAATGATTTGATAATTTCAAAAACCAATCAAAAGGAGGTTATGGCCGGACAAGTTTATAAGGATAAGGCTACATTGAAAGAGGTGATGGAGAATTATGCTATAGCTCAAAGGTTTCAATTCCGGGTTGATCGGTCTAATGCTGTCAGGTTTGTTTTTTGTTTAAATTTGTTGTATTTATGCGTATTTGTGTGTTTCCTCCTGATGAACACATATGAAAACTTATATTTGTTTAGGGTTCTTAAATACATGTATTCAAATGTATTTTAATGGTGTACAAACACAACAGTGGCTCTAATTATTACTTATTTTATCTACTGTGGTATTAAGTGTTTGCATATTCATACAAGTGTATTCAGTTGTATTCATTGTGTTTGAACGCATGTAACTATATTGGAATTCAGTTGTATACAAAATTATATATACACTTGTGAATTTGTTAACATGTATTCAGGATGTATATATGTCAGATTCTATTTGTCTTATGTATGAGCTGTATTTGTTGTAAACAAGTATGCTAATCAAATGTTAAATGATTAATTCTTTGCAGCTATGCATTATTATGTATTTCAGAAGATTGTGAATGGAGGTTTAAGGCTTCAAGCATTAACAGATCAGAACTATTCAAGGTGAGAGAATTCAATGACAACCATACATGTCCGCTGAAGGATAAGGTGTACGAGCAGCGGCAGGCTAGTAGCAGCCTTATAGGTGGTATTATAAGGCCAAAGCTTACAAACCATAAGAGGAAATACACTCCGAGGGACATTATTGATGATGTGAAATCAGATTTAGGTGTAGATGTTAGCTACATATTGGCGTGGAGGGCTAAAGAAAAGGCAATGAATTTTCTTAGAGGTGAACCGGCTGATTCATACAAAAAATTACCAGGGTACTTATATACAATGGATATGACATATCCAGGTTCCCACATCAGAATGGTAAAATCGCCAAAGAATGAATTCATGTACGTGTATATATCATTGTATGCCTTTATAAGGGGGTTTGATCATTGTAGACCAATTGTTGTTGTGGATGGAAGTCACCTAAAATCTTACTACACCGGGACATTCGTTTCGGCAAGCACGTTGGATGGTGCAGGTGAGTATCTGAATAATAATACAATCTGTTAATATTTTAAATATTGAAATACATGTATTAAGAAATAATTATATTCAATTGTATTTACAGGTCATATATTGCCACTAGCATATGGTGTTATTGATTCAGAGAACGATGCTGCTTGGACGTGGTTCTTTGAGCAATTCAAGATAGCATACGGTGTAAGGGAAAACATGTGCATCTTTTCAGATAGAAATGAGAGTATCATTAAATTTGTATCGAGAGTGTATCCGGATGTACCGTATTTCGCTTGTATATGACATCTATGGAACAACGTATATAAGAAATTCAAAAAGAGCCATGCCAAGTTGAGCGAGATATACTTTTCGATGGCAAAAGCATACACAGAAGCTGAATTTGACAGTCTAATGGAGAAGGTCGAGAAGGTAGATATTAGGGTGAAAGAATACTTAGAGTTAGCTGGTTACGAAAAGTGGGCTAGGTTGTATGCACCTGTTAACAGGGGATGGACAATGACGTCAAATATTGCTGAGTCAATCAATGCCGCACTAGTTTCAGCAAGGGAATTGCCAATATACGACTTCCTCGAAGAAGTTAGGAAGATGTTTGGACGTTGGAATTGTAGTAACTGCAAAGAAGCTACACAGATATACAAGACGCTTGGGAAAAAATACCAGGAGATGCTGGAGTTGAATGAGAGAATGTGTACACGTATGACTGTAAGTTAAATTTTACTGTCATTGTTGTATATATTTTTAGTTAATTTCTGAATTACTGGCATGAATACAACTGAATACAATCATTTTTAAGTAGAACTACCATTAATATATATGAATGCAACTACATTCAAGCACGTAACATGCATATTTTTCCATAGATCTGATATGAATACAACTGAATATAACTAATTTACATGCTGAAAAAACTATTGAAATACATCAGAATGCAACTAGCTATATGATATGTAAATTTTATATGTATTGTCAATACGTATGATTATAATGCTTTTGTTAACATACTCTTGCCTAAACTACAGCAGACTTTTGATACGTTCTACACTTCTCGCAGATGACATTTTGCTGGTCCATATATATGATGTTATATGTAACTTATTAATTCAACATTATACATTTGGTAATTCAGCTAAATGTGTTCAAAGCTTATATTTCTATTTTTAAATGTAGGTGGTACCGTCAAATGAATACTTACATACGGTTAACGATGGTGGGAGGAATTACACAGTCTGCCTGTTAGAGAGAAAATGTGTTTGTGGGAGGTTCCAAACTGATGAATTGCCATGCCCACATGCTTGGGCTGTATTGAAGAGCAAGTTTCTAATGCCGGATGAATATTGCTCTAACTACTACAAACCAAGTACAATTGTAATGACATACGATGTGCCAGTGTACCCGCTACCGGACAAAAATAATTGGAATATACCAGAACATGTAGCAGAGGAGGTTGTACTACCACCCAAATGGAAAAGACCTCCTGGAAGGCCAAAGAAGAAGCGCGATAAAACTTTAAGTGAACTGCTGCAGCCGAAAAACCAACATTCATGTAGCATATGTGGGCAGGGAGGACATAACAAGCGAACGTGTAGAAATGCTCCACGTAATAAATAGTTTTATTCTGACATGTATTGGTGGTTAACGATTTGTCAATACTTATGATGACATTAGCAGCTATCTCTTTGTCAAGTAATATATATTGAAATGACTTTCGTTAATATTTCTGGAATACATTTAGTTGAAGAATTTGTATACAGATAAATATATATGAAGTATATATTAAATTAAATACACCAAAATGCAACTGAATACATCTGAATAATACATTTAAATACAACTAGTTAATACGGAATAATACACTTAAATACAATTCAGAACATCTGAATACATATGACTATGTACAACCTGTTGTATACATCTGAAGTTGTGTTCTGTAATATGTATTATATGAACTTGAAAGATATATCTGAATGGATGCAGCTGAATACAATTGAATACAACTGAAGATAAGCAGGAATACTTATGAATAAACCAGTAAAACTGTCATTGAAAAGTTGCAATCATACACGAACAAAAATGTATAAGTGATAAGTTTTTAAAACTAAATAGCATCTACACCCAAAACTACTCAAAACAGTATCCTGAATAATATATATGAAGTATATAGTAAATTTAATACACCCAAATACAACTGAATACACTTAAATAATACATTTAAATATAACTAGGTAATATTGAATAATACACTTAAATACAATTGAGTACACCTGAATACATATGACTACGTACAACCTGCTTAATACATCTGAAGTTGTGTTCTGTAATATGTATTATATGAACTTGAAAGATATATCTGAATGGATGCAGCTGAATACAATTGAATACAACTGAAGATAAGTAGGAATACTTATGAATAAACCAGTGAAACTGTCATTGAAAAGTTGCAATTGTCATACACGAACAAAAATGTATAAGTGATAAGTTTTTAAAACTAAATAGCATCTACACCCAATACTACTCAAAACAATATCCTTCTTGAAACTACACTCCAAAACTAAAATGACCTAAAGCTATTCTCAAACTATCTGCAACTTTGCCTCCGACTCAGTGAATTGCCTAGCAATCTTTGAAGGTGCTTCATTCTCGCTTATGGCATCGGCGTCTATCTTGCGCATAGCATAGTCCCAGAGGAGAGCACCATATCTTTGACGGAGTAGAGTGGAGTCAAATGTTGTTTTTGAAATCTCTCCAATAGTGCTCAGAAACTCTGTGTATGCTGCAACATGCACTCCACAATCCCTAAAAAATAATTGATTGAAACAATTAAAAATAATTCATACAATTAGATTTGTATACAACATTCAAGAATGATGATTGAATACTTACATGCTGCCCGCTTTCTGTTGAGGCAGATCTGAAATGAAAAAAACTTCGAAGGGATCGTTATGTGACTTGTCAGTGTATGCTGGATAAGCAGACCAATCTATGCCTTGACTATCGCTGTAAAAGCCACTGATTGATAGATACAGAGGAAGAAGCTTAGCTAGCTTATCAATCTCAGAAACTACATAGGCATCATGACCTGCAGATCTGTACGAGTCATACACTTTGATACATCTCTCCTTGAATGTGACAACAGCCAATACCCAGTGTAGTTTGTCCTTCAAGTTGATTGGTATCAAGACATTATCCACAGTATGCCAAGGTACATTAGCATGCAATCTGTATCCCCTCATATACTCACATACCACGTCCTCTTGTTTGGCTACATTAGCATCACTATCTGTATCTTCATACCTGTCGTATATTTCAGCGATTCTTGTCTCGAATATACAATCAACAGTTGTATACTTGAAGTCCCTATGATGATTGTACTTTCCCTTCTTTCTCAAGTAGTAGAATATGACGTCCATATGCTATACACAAAAGAGGTTAGTAGATGATGTGAGTTTAATTGCTTGAACTAAGAAATAATATAGCTGAATACAGACAAATACATATCTACTATAGATGAATACTGATGTTTAGAAATACTTCTGAATTTAGAAGTTGAATACAGCTGAAGATAAATGCAATAGAAATCAGCTGACTATAGCTGATTAAAGCATTTGAATTCAACTGAAATATATATATTATAGATGAATACAGTTGATTAATAAAGCTGAATACAAATGCATACAGAAATTAGATGAATACACATGAATACAGGTGTTAATAAAGTTGAATACAAATGCATTCAGGGGATTAAAACTGTTGAATTTAATTGAAAATACCTAAATACAGATGAATACATATGTTGAATAATACTGAATATAGCAATTGAATACAACTGATGCTAGCTGTTTAATACAGTTTAATGCAACTGACCATAGATGAATACAGTTGAATACACCACAATAAAACTGAATACAGCTGAGTATAACTAAGTTACATGCTAGCAAAAAACCTATAGAAAATACCTTAGATTACAAAAGAATTACAG